>NC_045785.1:133630804-133931787 GCF_009873245.2 Balaenoptera musculus
TCTCATCAGTAAAGTGTGGGATGGTGATAACATCTTGTAGGGTTATTATAAATAGTAAATGAAACAAGATATCTAGCTCTTATTAGGTACTTAGTTAATAAAAAGTTTTTATGGTTATTAGTTTAATAGGTATATAATATTACTATTGTATTTTTATTTTATTAGTGAAGTGGTATATTTTTCCATAAAATAGTTTATATTTGTAATATAATATTTGAGTATTTTTCAAGTAGCCTCTCTTGTTTCTTTTGACTATCAAGTGGAATCTGAGTATATGTAGCAATATTTCGTTTATTTTCAGTTACTGTACGTTGTAGGTTTTAAAATCATTTACATTTATCCCAGATATTTTTGTTTTCAAATAAAATTTGTGCAGTTTAAAAGACTTATTCAAACCTTAAAGCATGTTTGTGATCCTTCTTCATTTCTTGACTATTTAGAAAATTTATCTTAACAGTTAGTACAAATATATCCTTATAGTTCATTATTTTAAAAATTTGTTTTGGAAATGCTTAATTATATTCTATCTGGGATTGACTTAGTTGTATGAAATGAGGTATAGAGCTAAGCAAATTATTTGTAACTTAAAACCTTTGTAACAAATTATTTCTTTCTACATGATTTCAGTATGTGTTTGAAATATTTTTTTTTTAATTAAAAATTTTTAAAAACTGAAGTATAGTTTTCTGGGTTTTTTTTTTTTGCTGCGTTGGGTCTTTGTTGCTGTGTGCAGGCTTTCTCTAGTTGCGGTGAGTGGGGACTACTCTTCATTGCGGTGGCTTCTCTTGTTGTGGAGCACAGGCTCTAGGCACACATGCTTCAGTAGTTGCAGCATGCGGGCTCAGTAGTTGTGGCACACGGGCCCTAGAGCGTGTGGGCTTCAGTAGTTGTGGCTTGCGGGCTCTAGAGTGCAGGCTCAGTAGTTGTGGTGCACGGGCTTAGTTGCTCCGCAGCATGTGGAATTTTCCCGGACCAGGGATCAAACGCATGTCCCCTGCATTGGCAGGTGGATTCTTAACCACTGCGCCACCAGGAAAGTCCCTAAATTGAAATATAGTTGATTTACAATGTTAGTTTCTGGTGTAAAACAAAGTGATTAACTTTTATATATATATATAAAGTTTATATATATATATAAACTGTATATATAAGCTTTTTCATGTTCTTTTCTATCATGGTTTATTACAGGATATTGAATATAGTTCCCCGTGCTATACAGTAGGTCCTTGTTGTCTATCTATTTTAAATATATTAGTTTGTATCTGCTAACCCCAAACTCCTAGTTTATCCCTCCTCCACCCCCTTTCCCCTTTGGTAACCATAAGTTTGTTTTCTATGTCTGTGAGTCTGTTTCTGTGTTGTAAATAAGTTCATTTGTCTCTTATCTTAGATTCCACATATAAGTGATATCCTGTGGTATTTGTCTTTCTCTTTCTGACTTATGTCACTTAGTTTGATAATCTCTAGGTCTATGCTTGTTGCTGTAAATGGCATTGTTTCGTTCTTTTTTAAGGATGAGTACTATTCCATTGTATATATATACCACATCTTCTTTATCCATTTATCTGTCGATGGACATTTAGGTTGCTTCCATGTCTTGGCTATTGTAAATAGTGCTGCTGTGAACATTGGGGTGCATGTATCTTTTTGAAATAGAGTTTTCGTCTTTTCTGGATATATGCCCAGGAGTGGGATTGCAGGGTCATATGGTAACTCTATTTTTAGTTTTTTAAGGAAACTCAATACTGTTTTCCATAGTGACTGAACCAATTTACATTCCCACCAACAGTGTAGCAGGGTTCCCTTTTCTCCACACCCTCTCCAGCATTTGTTATTTGTAGGCTTTTTAATGATGGCCATTCTGAGCAGTGTGAGGTGATACCTCATTGTAGTCTTGATTTGCATTTCTCTAATAATCAATGATGTTGAGCATCTTTTCATTTACCTATTGGCCATCTGTGTATCTTCTTTGGAGAAATGTCTATTTAGGTCTTCTACCCATCTTTTGATTGGGTTGCTTGGTTTTTTGTTATTGAGTTGTATGAGCTGTTTGTATAGTTTGGAAATTAAGTCCTTGTTGGTTGCATCGTTTGCAAATATTTTCTCCCAGTCCATAGATTGTCTTTTCATTTTGTTTATGATTTCCTTTGCTGTGCAAAAGCTTATAAGTTTGATTAGATCCCATTTGTTTATTTTTGCTTTTATTTCTATTGCCTTGGGAAACTGACCTAGGAAAACACTGGTACGATTTATGTCAGAAAATGTTTTGCCTATGTTCTCTAGTAGGAGTTTTATGGTGTCATGTCTTATATTTAAGTCTTTAAGCCATTTTGAGTTTATTTTTGTGTATGGTGTGAGGGAGTGTTTTAACTTCATTGATTTACATTTACATTACACCACTTGCTGAACAGACTGTCTTTTCTCCGTTATATATTCTTGCCTCTTTTGTCAAAGATTAATTGCCCATAGGTGTCTGGGTTTATTTCTAGGCTCTCTATTCTGTTCCTTTAATTCATATGTCTGTTTTTTGTGCCAATACCACGCTGTTTTGATTACTGTAGTATTGTCTGAAATCTGGGAGGGTTATGCCTCCAGTTTTGTTCATTTTTCTCAGGATTGCTTTGGCAATTCTGGGTGTTTTATGCTCCCATATAAATTTTAGGATTTTTTTTGTTCTAGTTCTGTGAAAAATGTCATGGGTAATTTGATAGGGATCACATTAAGTCTGTAGATTGCTTTGGGTTGTATGGCCATTTTAACAATATTAATTTTAAGAAAATTAATTCTTCTAATCCAAGAGCATGGGATATCTTTCCATTTCTCTGAATCATCTTCAGTTTCCTTTAGCAATGTTTTGTAGTTCTCAGCACGTAAGTCTTTCACTCCTTGGTAAGGTTTATTCCTAAATATTTTATTTTTTTGATGTGACTTTAAAAGGGATTCTTTTTTTACTTTCCCTTTCTGATGTTTCATTGTTAGTGTAAAGAAATGCAGCAGATTTCCATGTGTTAATCTTGTATCCTGCTACCTTGCTGAATTCATTTATCAGTTGTAGTAGTTTTTGTGTGGAGACTTTAGGGTTTCCTATATATAGTATCATGTCATCTGCATATAATGACAATTTTACCTCTTTCCTTGCAGTTTGGATGCCTTGTATTTCTTTTTTCTTATCTGATTGCTGTGGCTAGGACTTCCAATACTGTGTTGAATAGAAGTGGTGAGAGTAGTCATCCTTGTCTTATTCCAGATTTTACCAGGAAGGCTTTCAGCTTTTCACTCTTGAGTATTATGTTGGCTGTGGGTTTGTCATAAATAGCTTTTAGTATGTTGAGATATGTTCCTTCTATACATACTTTTGTAAGAGTTTTTAATCATGAATCGGTGTTGAATTTTATCAAATTCTTTTTCTGCATCTATTGAGATAATCATGTGGTTTTTGTCTTTTCTTTTGTTGATGTGGTGTATCACACTGATTGATTTGTGTATGTTGAACCATCCTTGTGACCCTGGGATGAATCCAACTTGATCGTGGTATATGGTCTTTTTTATGTGTTATTGGATTTGGTTTGCTAATATTTTGTTGAGAATTTTTGCATCTATATTCATCAAAGATATTGGCTTGTAATTTTCTTTTTTGGTAGTTTTTTTGTTTAAAATATTCTGAATGTCTCTATGTCTGTTTTTAAATGTTCCCTGGAATTTCTCTTATTTCACAGATTTTTCTATTTCTAGAAGCAATAAGGTGTTTTTTTTCCTGCAAAATGAAATAGCCTTTTCTCCAATTATAAAAGTAAAAATATTTTTCTGTTTAAAATTTATGCATAACCTATCTGATTCTCTATTTTCTTTACAATAAAATAGAGCTAGTATTACAAATGTCATGAAGTTGTTATAAGGATTAAATCAGATAGTATGTGTCAAGCACATTACCTAACTTATAGTAAGAGCTCAATTAATGGTTTAAAATAATAATAATGCTGTATGTTCATGAAGATACACCTTGGAATCTTTTTTCAGTAGACTTAATAAATAAAAATATTCCAATCTTAGTTATATATTTATAAATCAATTTTGTCTAAGTGTTATTTTCTAAATGTGTTCTTAAATTCTGGGAATGCTTTACTTTAGCTTCCTATTTGCTAACTGTTTAATTAATAGAAGAACTATTGCAAGTTTTTACAGTATGTAGTCTTCCCAATCAAGAGCACCGTGTGTGTGTGTGTGTGTGTGTGTGTGTGTGTATACACACTTCCATTTGTTCTTGACTTCTTTAATTTTTTCCATTGGAATTTTGCAAATTTTTTTTAATAAGAGAAAAAATTAACCTTCAAATATTATTATACTTATGATTGGGCTCTGTTTTTATTGCATATATTACAGTTAATTTTAAAGATGGTAAGGAGGTACATTGATCTTTATCGTGAGCTCTAGTTTATTACTGATTAATTATCTGATATTTAAAATCACCTTATTTTTGAAGCAGAATATTTTAGTGAAAAGATCGGTCTTTGGAGACATAAAGAACTGTTTTCAAACTCTTTTTATGTCATCTATTTGCTAAGTAATTCTTGGTGAGTTTGTTTGACTTTTTTGAGCCTTACCTTCCTCATATTTAAAATAAGGATAATATCTATATTGAAAGATTATTAAAAAGCAACGTAATGCAGTTGTCAAGAATCTGAGGTTTTCTTTAGAGATATTTAGAGATAAACCTGGCTTTAAAGAGAATAATTAACACCAACTTTAGGGTTTACCTTTGCTGGGGAGAACTAAGCAGACATGAAGGGAAGGAATGCATAGGTTGATGTAAGTCACTGGTATTGTTTTCATTAGGGTTTGAATTATGGTTTTACCAATATATGTTGCAGTACAAATAAGGAGATAAATGGATGAGTTGATTAATTTACAAATCAGGCCATGCATCACCCCTTAATAACAATAGGTCATGAATGAAGAATGATAATTAAAGTGATTAAAGATATTCTTAAATTCTGCCTCTACCACTCATTAGTAATGTGACCTTAGGCAAATTACTTTATCTCCCTAAGCCTCAGTTTCCTTATTTGTAAGATAAAGTAATATCCACTTTGTATGTTGTTGTGAGGGTTAAATGAAAGGGGATGTGTAAAGTTCATAGCATGTGCTCGTGAGATAGTAAGAGCTCAATAAGTTAATACTCAGTGGTTTGTTGGAGGCAGCAAGCAGAAGCCAGTTTTGTGCATCTGTTCCCAATTCCCATCGTGACATGGCAATGATAGCTTAAAATTAGACATGGTGGGACTATTTATACTCCAGAAATGTTACAGATCAGAGAGGGGTGATGGTTGGGGTGACGGTGGTGTTTCAGGAACTGCAGTGTTAAATGTTTAACAACAACCACTGTTAACTCCTATTATTATTTAAATATTTAGAGTTAATAACTAGCATTACTGCAGAAAATATGATTTTGACTCTAGAAATAAATATGCTTTTTCTCACATGAAGAACTTTTATATTTGATATTTTATAGTATCAATTAAAGTTGAATACTGAGTTGTTATTAAATGCCTTATTGTCATCTACTGAGATCTATTTTTTTATCATTCTTTTTCTATTATTTTACTAGCATTGAAAGTCTAGGATAACCTATGTATGGTGGATAATTGGTTTGAGGTATTTTTTTGCTGAGGTATGCTAGCACTTTTTTTTTTTTTTTGGGTAAGTCATCTGTAACTATGTTTCTGTCTTTGAGATTGCACAGTAATTTTTTAAATCTTATTTTGAGTGATTTTGTGGTCAAAACTATGCATTAGTTTTTAGCCCCTTGAATAAAGTGTAATCCTTTTCTGAATATTAGAATGATATATAATACTTTGGAAATTATCTCTAGTGAATTCATTCATGGTGCCTTAATTATTCAGTGATATTTTTAAAAAGGTGATTTAATATTTTGCATTCCCTATTATTGATAATTGTTTTTCTGCCTCTTGTTTCATTTTGGTGCTTTCTGTTTTTAAATTATTTTCACGTGAATTTTCAGTATATTAATATGTGCTAAGTAAAATAACCTCCAACATTAATACAATTTGTATTTATTTTTGCTTCATATTTAAGTAAATCCAATTAATATAAATGCAGCTAATTATTAGGTATAATCAATAAAAAGAACTTCCTTGAATATTTCAGTTTATTTCCCTCAATGAATTTGTATCAAAGACTTCAATGAGTCTATTCCTTTTTAAAAATTTTATTTATTTTTTTATTGATTTACAATGTTGTGTTAATTACTGCTATACAGCAAAGTGATTCAGTTATACATATACATACATTCTTTCTTATTTTCAATCTATTCTTGAAAGCAGAATTTTCTTGTCCTTTTTGTCTCATGCTTAAATGATCAGATTTCACTCTTTCCATGTGGTTATGTAATTTCTGAGCAATCGGAATAATAAAATGAAAAAAATATGTGCTTTATATGCAAAGACTTTCCTTAACAAATAACTGGTTTGATTTTCTTATCTAAAACAAAGTAGTTTAACTTAAATTCATCAAGTCAGTAAGTAAATCGATAAATTTATAGAGAGCCAACATCCTAAGGAATAAAATTTCCTAGCTATTTATTTATTTATCTAAAATATCCTAGTGTGTTTTCCAAACAAACAAACAAAAATTATTCAACTGTTTTCCCACCTTCTCCTGGCTGCCAGTATCTTTTTTCAAGCTCATTTTGTAGAAATTTAAGTTAGAGAGCCATTGATTATCAAACCCTTAGATAATCAGAAGATATTCTTTACTGAGAGTTAATGGTGCCATCAACCATATAGCAGTTTTTCTAGTCTATGCCCAATAATCTTGAGTGCTGAGCTACCTCTAACCTTGAATAGAATTTATCACTTCATAGGTATGTAATCTGGACCTGTCTTTCAGCGTTAGAATTTGTTGTTAATCTCAGTTTCCAAAATCAGAGATTCTAATTTTGGACATAAGCTGAAAGCTAGTAGAATTCTCAATAACCATTCTAAAACTTGCCTAGTCATCCAAGTAATAATTTTTTTTATATAGTTGCAGCGGGGTCATTTTTTTGCTCCTTAAACCTATAAAGATTAGTAATTCCTTAGTTTTCAGTTGCTCATAGTTTTCCAGTAAAGTCTTAACAAGCAAAGTAAAGCAAAAAGAAAAAAAATCAGAAAGGATTTGGTTTTAAATATTGTGATTAATAGTTTATTTCACTGGTTGGAACTTTATGTTATGACTTGCACCAAACAGTAGGATGTCTGGCATTTACCTTGGAGCAAAATTAACCTGTGACTTTTTATATTGGGCTCTGATACCTTAATGTAACTGGATCCAGATCTTCCTTTCTTTATTGACTCCCTTCATTTTTTCTTCATCACTAGCCGCTGAGGATGATACAGAAAGGAATATAGCCCATTATCCATACTCCACACTAGTTTACAACATAGTGAAGAGGCAGATATGTAAACAGATAAATAATAGTCCCTGAGAAGATGTCATTTGAAATAGATTTGGATTAATAAAAGTCTCTCAAGTTAAGTAAAGGAGTTAGGGGTATTCTAGACAGAGGGAACAGTGTGAAGGCCAGGAGTACATCTAGGGAATGGTGAGAAGTTCACAAGGTAAAAAATGTAGAGTATGTGAAGATGAGTAGATGTGACTGGAAAGGAAAGTGGAGGGTCAGTGTTTGAAGCGTTCTATGCTGAGTACCAAGCTAAAGTTTGAACAGAGATTTTAAAGTAGGAGATAAGCAGGAAGATAATTTTATGTTAGCATGGAGGGTGGACTAATGATGGAGAGATACAATTAAATTGTGCCAGAATGAGACATGAAAAAAGCCTAAATTAAAGTGTTGATAATGACTGAGGGTAGAGACTTAAAAAGACTTTTCTGAGGTAGATTGACAGAATTCGAAGAATAATGCAGAAGACAAATAGGAATCAATAGTAACAAATTTTGTAGATTTAGAAAATGGTGACCCCTTTAACCAAGTTTGAGAATAAAGCAGAACAAGTTCGTAGGGGAAGGCAGTGAACATGTGTTCAGTATTTTGTATATGCTTGGTTTTTCAACCTCCGGGTACTTTATATGCATTTATCTGGTTTAATCCTCTGAATAATCCTGTGAGGTAATTATTCTCATTTTAAAAGTAAGGAAGTAGAGGTTCAGAAAGGTTTAGTTACTTCCCTTAGACTACGCAGCTAAGTGGTGGATCCAGGTCTCTCTGACTCCAGGCTCCTGTTCTTACCCTCCATTTTGTGATGTGATGTTTGAGAGGTTTTCAAAAACCTGGGAATAGCTGTCCAATGAGCATTGAGGAATAAAGGGGCAGGAGTTCAAAAGTAGAGACGAGGTCCCATATGAAGATATACAAGGACGTTGAAGTCACAGGAGAGTATGAAATCACTCAGTGGAGGATGTAGTGTGAGGGTAATGAGTGTGTCAAGACTAGCACCCTGACCTTGGCACATCCGGCCATCTTACTCCAGGCTAACCAGAGTCTATTAGCAGAGCCACTCAACTTTTACAATTATAGACTTGGAGTTAACCTATCATGGTGACAAGTTTAACATTCTTACTTTTATACCCACACAACTTATTTATTTAACAGCTTATTGAGATATAGTTCACATACCATAGAAATTACTCATTTAAAGTTACAGCTCAATTGGGTTTTTTTGAATTGTGGTAACATACATACCATAAAGTTTACCATTTTACCATTTTAAACATTTTATTTTATTTTTTAACAGTTTTAAGTGTGGAGTTCAGTAGAATTAAGTACATTCACCTTGTTGTGCAACCATCACCACCATTCATCTCACAGTATTTCATCTTTCTAAACTGAAACTCTGTATCCATTAAACAAATACCTACCTATTCTTCTCTCTCCCCAGCCCCTGGTAACACCATTCTCCTTTCTGTTTTGATGAATTTGACTACTCTAGGTATTTCATGTAAGTGGAATCACACAATATTTGCCCTTTGGTACAGTTTAGTTGTTTTTAGTATATTCATGGTGTTTTGCAGTCAACATGGCAATCAATTTTATAACATCAAAAAGAAACCCTGTACCTATTAGCAATCACTTCCCAATGCACCCCCTTCTCCCCCTGCCATAGATAACCACTAATGTGCTTTGTGACTATAAATTTGCCTTTAGATTTCATATAAATGGAATCATTCAATATATAGCCTTTTGCGTATAGCCTCTTCTACTTAGCATAATGTTTTCAAGGTTCGTCCATATTGTAGCATCTATCAGCACTTCTTTTTTATGGCCAAGTAATATTCTCTTATATGGATATATCACATTTTATTTATGTATTCATCAGTTGATAGACATTGAATTGTTTTTACTTTTTGGATATTATGAATTATGCTGCTTTGAACATTCATGAACAAGTTTCTACATGGACATGTTTTCATTTCTCTTGGGTATTTACCCTTCTATTTTGTGAAGGACACATCCTGCGTCCAAGATAATGAATTAGTGTTTTGAGACTTTAAGTTACATTTAGTTTCCCATCTTTTATCTAAACATGTAACAAGTTTGCCATTTTATTTGTGTTTTATATCTGTATATTTACTCAATAAATATTTGTATAAGGTATTTATAAGATTTTAGTCTTAATTGAATACTTTCAGTAATTGGCAATTTCCTACATGGCATATCCTACAATTACTTTCAGTAACTGGCAATTTCCTACATGTGTAATGAAAACATAAACATAAGTATGTTTTTAGTTTAGTGTGATCTAGAGTTTTCTTTTGGTAGCTTGACTGTAATGAACATGGTGATTTGTCTTCATTGCCAGGATGATTGTCATATTTTTATCTGCCTGAGTTTTCATTTAATTTCTCACACTCAAGGTCGGTATATCTTTGTGAGGAAGCAAAGAGAAGAGTAAAATGAGTAATGACTCTGAATCTATGATTATGAAACCTCATCCATATGAGTATACAGGTTCGTAGTTACTGAGCTTTAGTCAGTAAACCACAGGCATTTTTCCTGTCATTTCTTGTGAATTTTCTCATTGAGATATCCTTAGTTTCTTTTTCTCTTAGTTTATTTCTGGATTCTATGATGATTATTCATTTGCCTTTACAAAACAAATCCTGTGTTGTATCCATGTTTTTAGACATTGTCACCAAAATGTCAAAGTAGTTTGAAGCTTAAGGGATACCAATTCAATTATAATTTAGCACAGTATAAAACCATAACCATGGTGAAAATAAAGGATATTTTGAATGCTATGTGTGTGGTTTGTTGTTCTGGAGAAAAGTGGTATCTGGTGGTAAGAACATATGAGTTGTTGTCAGCATTTGTGGGTTTATTCTCAGATCCAAGCTTTTTTTTGAAGAGAGGCAGAGATCATGCTTGGTATATGTTTAGTACAGTGCTTTATATACTGCAAATACATTATAACTAGTGAAGATTTTATACTATTGGCAGAATAATATACGACAACTTACTGATAGTATAGGTAAAATAATGATAGCTGTCATGGGTCCTTTGTGATTCCATTCTTTAAGCTGTCTTGAAGAAAAACATGATTAATATTCCTAAGAAGTAGTGATGGTATTTTAAGCAACTTATAATGAACTTTTTTTTTTTCAAAGTATTTAGACATTACTCTACCCAAGGGACTGCTCAAAATTCTACCTAGTAGAACTCATCCATTTCACAGTATTACTTTCCAGAATCTCAGAGTAAGAAACATGCTTTAAGATTGTGTGATGATTCTAATATGTGGAGACGAGGCACTGACATTCTAGTATTTAAGTTTTATTTACCTCCATCCTCTTGACAGCATCCTAAACCAAGGGTTTTAAAAAATAAGCCTTCTTGTATTACTACTGGTCCTTGAGCTGGATGGAGGTGTTGTACCCTTAAAATAAGATACTAAAGATCTCTTTCATTGAAAGATCTCTTTCATTGTTCTAATTTAACAACATTGTTTTAAAATTAAAGTGCAGGACATCAAGCACAAGGAAAAATTCTGAAGAAAGAATAGTTTACAATTTATAAATAAAATTTTAAAATAGAATGAATTTATGAATACATCTGAATATCTAGGTGTTGATAATCATGCTTCCTTCTGGAGTGCTATGTATTTAGAACTTACATATCCTAAAGGAGTATTATTGATATAAATCTTGTCTGTCCTTGGTATAAAATGCGGAGTGCTGAGTAACTGTATTAAAGAATAAAGTGCTCTCTATGTACAGACATCAAAAGATCTCTGAGCTGTATTGCAACAAAAGTACTGTATATTTTGGGGGTTCTTTGTAGTTTTCAAACCCTATCATATGTGTTATTTGATAAGTACATTGTGGAGAAAGTAGTAAGTTCACTTTATGTATGGGGAAAAACACTTTATATATGGAGATAAATATTGTATTTCCAGAAGGAAGCTCTTTCCTCTTAAAAATGTGGCTGTGGATTTAGAATTGAGAAATGGGAGATCCTGAGAGTTAGACCTGAATCCTCTACCAATCTGATATCTCTATCCTTCTATCTTTACATTAATTTAACTAGAATAAGTCTAGCGTTGATCATGAGTGAGATTCAGTAACCTTTACTAATACCTTTTCTTCCTCTGCCAGAGAAGGATGACCAAGGATTGTACTGGGCAATGAGCCAAGGGTGGCAAGCAGCCTCCTAACTTATCATTGCAGTATCTTGAACAACTTTACTCTTCATCTGGTTAACTACTAAATGCAGATAATAGTACAGATGAATTACACCCCCCACCCCTGTCACATACATACATATGTAGAGAGGTACATGCAGAGGCTACAGTTGGACTGCTTCATCTGGAAACTTCTTTCCATATGAAGATTTTATATTCTCTTGCTATGGTGTTTACCTTTAGCTGTCTCCTCAGTTCACCTGGTCACTCACTCATGGAGCACTATTCGAGCACTAGGATAGAGAACTGCCTTATTTCACCCACAGGTTGTTTCTTGATTTGTTCATGGTGTTTTTGAGTGTATCTCTTTGTATAGTTTTCTTAGTGGTTGCTCTAGAAGTCTTACAATATTCATATGCGACATCACAGTTTACTGGTATCAACATTTTACCACTTTGAGTGAGTGAAGTGTGGAAATCTTACTTCCATTTAAGCCCCTCCACTTTAAAATAACATTTTCTTGAGTATCAGATGGTATTGTAATTTTTGCTTCAATCAATAAATATTTATAAAACTCATGAGGAGGGTAGAATATTATACGTCTTTATGTTTCTGCACTTACCATTATTTTTTTCTTCCTTCCCAATGCTCTAAAATTCCTTCTTTTATAATTTCCTTTCTATTTGAAGAATCCTCTTTTGCTGTTCTTTAAGGGTAGGTCTGCTAGTGATTTTCAATTTTCTTTCATCTGAGAATGTCTTTATTTCCCTTTCATTTCTGAAGGATAGTTTCACCAGGTATAGAATTTGCATTGACAGTTCTTTTCTTTCAATGCTTGAAACATTTTGTCCCACTTCCTTCTGGCCTCTGTGATTTCAGATGAGAAATCCACTGAATTCCCTATAGGTAATAAGTCATTTTTCTCTGGCCGCTTTCAAGATTTCTTCTTTGTCATTAGTTTTCAGAAGTTTAATTATGATGTGTCTTGTCTTGGATTTTTTTTGGATTTATCCTATTTGGGTTCGTTTAGCCTCTTGAATCTGTAGGCTTATGTCTTTGCCTACCCTTTGGGAGGTCTTCAGCCATTGTTTCTTCAAATACTCTTTTATCCCTACTCCTCTCCTGGGACCCTGATGATACAAATATTGGATCTTTTGATATTATCCTACAGGTCTGTATTCCTTTTAAATTATTTTTTTGTGTCTATTTTATCTCTTGTTTATTTTCAGTAAATTCTGTTGATCTGTCCTCAAGTTTGCTGATTCTGTCTTCTGTCATCTCCATTCTACTGTTGAGCTATTCTAGTGAGATTTTTATTTGTTATTGTATTTTTCAGTTCTGTAATTTCCATGTGGTTTTTAAAAAATAATTTTGATTTCTCTGCTGAGATTTTCTATTTTCTTAATTTGTTCTAAGAGAATTTATAATTGTTTGCAAAGCATTTTGTGATGGCTGCTTTAAATTCCTTCTCAGATAATTTCAACATCTGGTTCATCTCAGTTGATTTTCTTTTCATATTTGAGTTGTGATATTCCTGTTTCTTGGTATGATGGATGATTTTTTTTTTTAATTGAATCTTGAGCATTTTGACTGTTATATTAGGAAACTCTGGGTCTATTTAAATCTTTTATTTTAGCAGGCAGTCACCTTATTTAGATTTACCATGTAGTTTTAGGCCTACCATTGAGGGGCAGGTTCCAATGACAATTTAATTTTCAGATCCTTTGCAGCACTGTTTTAGTCTGCTTGGTTTATCTGGACCTCCTACTGGTCCCTGCTAGTGCTGGTTGCAGGGAATGGAATGAGCTTCCCCAGAATAGGCTATCTGTGCTTCTAGAAGGGAGAAGGGAGTCTCCAGCCAGTGGATACAGAGGGGCTTTCTGGGCTGGGCTGCTGTGGTAAGATCCCACTGTCTGTAGGAGATGGAGAACAATTCCCAGGCTGAGCCCTTGTTGTGGTAGGTCTCTCTTTCCAGTGCCACCTTCAATACCTCGACCTAGTGTTTCAGTGGGAGAGGGGAGGCTCAGGTCTGGGGAGGGGAATGAGAGTGCTTTCCTTGGCTGCTCACTGTCTGTAGTCCTCCCTATCAATACCCCCTTACCAGTGCTGTTGGGCTTGCCTAGTGTCATTGAAAGTAATGAGCCTACCTAGGGCACTTCCTGTTATTAGGTTTGGGGCAAGGTCTGGGTCAACTTCTCTTGTTGAACCTGGGGTTGTAAGATGTTCTGCCAATTCAGTGAAAATTAGAATTATCTACCTTACATAAATAAGTCAAAACATATGAACCAAACAGCCCTTATACTTACCGTCAGTTCCACAACCCCAGAGATTTGGGAATATCCCATACCAGAGCACCCATAGGGCACATCTTGTCCTTTAGGAGTTCCTGCATCTCTTCTTCCTGGGCCCATCCTTTTTTGTGATACCCTATGCTGTCCTCACTGCAGCATGGAAGCTAGACTGTCTGCGTTCACCTGGTTGGTACCAACTTATGGCTTAATCCAATTCCTGTAGCCTTTCTCCCATTTCTCACGCCACCCCTTTTGGGACATACTTGAACCTTTGTTACTGAAGCTAATCTGAGAAGCATTCCATTCCGAAGACACCTAACAAGTCAGCCTTCTTTCTATTTTCAGAGTCCTATGGCTACCTTTTCAAGTTCCAAAGTTTATAGTTGTATTTAGCAGGGAGCAGCAGCAAGACAGGAGTCTGTGTCATCTTGTCTGGTCCAAGACTCATTCTTAATCCTTTGTTATTCACATTTTTGTTTAGAGTGCCTAACCTGTGATCATCTATGTCAATTTTCTTCAGTTGTTAAACAATATAAATCTTCTGCATCCTGTCTTATAAGAACTTTTACTTGGGATCTGAGTTCTTTCCCAACATAGCTCTCATCAGCTTTGTGAAATCCTATCTCTTTTTAACAAGATTAGCAATTTGACTCTGTAGTTATTTTGCACTCATACAGTATTCAACAGTGATCAACAAAGGTTTAGGGATGGATACTGTTCAAGTGGCGATTGAGTTTTATAAGGAGTCAGTTAACTAGTGAACATTTTTGTGTTTGGTAAACTTTTATTTCTCTATAAAAATTTGTAACTGTGAGGACTACAATGAATACTTATATAAGCAAAAACCTTCCTGTATATGTCGTTTTACTTTACTTATTTTGTTATACTACTTTAGAATTTAGAAAGGCTTTAAAAGTCCTCTTGTGTCTTTATTTTACACATGGGTAAAATATTAAAGACATGCCTAATATTAAGATGACCTTGTAATTTGTAATCTAAACAGAGAGACTTTTGAAGATTGAAAGGGGGCATTATTAACAATTCGGGACAACAGGTATAATCTGGGACATGTGGTCATACTAGTAATGATCAAATTGCTAGTAAGTACATAACTTAGTTTAATGAGATCCCAAATCTCCTGACTTCTGTTGGGTAGCCCTGATGTAGCATAGCATTATGATTATGATTGTGGGCTACAGAGTCAGACTACTTTGGTTCATATCCTGACTTTACTCCCTACTAACGGTGTGACTGTGATCAATTTATTCAAATTCTCTGTGCCTCAGTTTCGTTATGTGTAATATGCCAGTAATTATAATTCCAACCTTGCAGGAATGCTGTGAGGCTTAAATGAGATTATGCATATAAAGCCTTTAGTACAGTCAGTGGCTAGCACTTAGTAAGTATTATGTTTGCTGGTGTTATTACTACTGTTATTTTGTAAAATCCTAAGATCAGAAAAGGTAAGGGTTAAGTGAGGTCTGGTAGCTTCAGTGTGAGATTAAGAATCAGGAGTTTGGGGTTCTATTTCTGTTTTGTTCCTGACTCACTTGGACTCTTTGGGAAACTGCTTAACCTTTTTGTGTCTAAATCTTGCAATCTAAAGCTAGAAGAATCTTGCCATCTGCTCACTTCATGGAAGATGGTAAAAAAATTTTTGGAAAATGCTTTGAGATCTGTGGGAGAAAGGTGCTATATAAGCTTATAACTTTATTCATCTCTGCATTGACATTCACTTGCTCATTAAATATGTATACAGTTTTTCATCAGCATAACTAGTAGTCCAAAGTTGCTATATATGTATAATGTGTGGGTGATGATAGTTCTGTTAGAACATTTTCTTTTGTGTTTCCTTCATCATTTAAAAACATAGATCCTCCTTGCCACATTATATTAGAAATATATATATAAATCGGATGTATAAATTATGGATAATGACCAAACAATAATTTCTCATTTTTATACTTAGTTTTAATTATAATGTAGGTTTGACTCTTTTCAAAGAAATGAAAAAGTATGAAAATGGGGGCAAAGAGTGGTAGGTTGATTAATTATAATGACAATAAAATATGGGCTAAAAGGTAACTTATAAGAACATTTAGTCTCTTCTTCTGCCACAGTAGAATTGTATTTTAATTAATTCAATTCAGTAATTATTGATCAACTGGCTATTATGTGCATGCAGAAAGGTAAGACAGTTCTTTTCCTTACATGCTTACATTCTATTAGGGAAAATTAAAATGTAACTATTTACCTTATTCTTACATTATCTTTAATGGTGTAGCTGATAGTGGTTGCAGGTAGAGGCAGTATATGAAATGAAATGTTACACAAGATTTTGACAATTTTAAATTAGTGAGATTTAGCTAAATATTTTTATAAGGTTCAAAAAGTCAAATGGTCAGGTCAGAAAGCATTAAATTTGCCAAGTTGATTTCTCACTGTAGTCCAGAATCAGTGCTAATTTATATTTTTTAGATAAAGGAAAAAGTTATATATTCAGGAGAATAAAATAATTGAAAACTTGTGCAATCTGAAAAATTATTTTAGGTGGCTTTTTGTTCCTTACAATTCACTTTGAGATTTAATCTGAACGATTTTCACTTCAAAAGTAATTCTGAGGAATTGAAAGAAATTCAAGATTTGAAAATAAAATTAAGTGAAAAATTATATTCTAAACCTATGAATTATTGCATTTTAAATGTAAAATTGGAATAATCCAGGTATAGATTATGAATATTCAGATAGTAAACTCACCCTGGGATCTTGCTACTCACTTATTCTTTTTTTTTTTTTTAATTTTATTTATTTATTTATTTATTTATTTTTGGCTGTGTTGGGTCTTTGTTTCTGTGTGAGGGCTTTCTCTAGTTGTGGCAAGTGGGGGCCACTCTTCATCGCGGTGCGCGGGCCTCTCACTATTGTGGCCTCTCCCGTTGCGGAGCACAGGCTCCAGACGCGCAGGCTCAGCAATTGTGGCTCACGGGCCTAGTCGCTCCGCGGCATGTGGAATCTTCCCAGACCAGGGCTCGAACCCGTGTCCCCTGCATTGGCAGGCAGATTCTCAACCACTGCGCCACCAGGGAAGCCCTACTCACTTATTCTTGGAGGAGAATATTAGGATAGCACTATCTTATCCCAGCAAGATCTCAATATGAACACTGATATTTAAATAAAAAGTAAACTCTATATTTTAATGTTTGTAGTTACATGAAGATTAGAAAATGAACGATAAGTTATATTTTATTTTATTTTTTAAACATTTTAAAATTTCCATTGTAATTTCTTTTTTTTTTAAATAAATAAATTTATTTATTTATTTATTTTTGGCTGTGTTGGGTCTTCGTTTCTGTGTGAGGGCTTTCTCCAGTTGCGGTGAGCGGGGGCCACTCTCCGTCACGGTGCGCAGGCCTCTAACTGTCGTGGCCTCTCCCGTTGCGGAGCACAGGCTCCAGACGCGCAGGCTCAGTAGTTGTGGCTCACGGGCTTAGTTGCTCCGTGGCATGTGGGATCTTCCCAGACCAGGGCTCAAACCCGTGTCCCCTGCATTGGCAGGCAGATTCTCAACCACTGCGCCACCAGCGAAGCCCATATATTTTATTTTTCAGGGGACTTTTTAGTGTGATGTTTAGGAACTGGCAACCAGTTTCTCTTAGTCATTTTCCTTCAGTTGCAGATCTCTGAAATGCTACATAGAAAGAGAAATGAAAAAGTCTATTAATTATTAAGATTAGAACTCAAGCATTGGCTCAGAAAGCTCAAGAATGAATTTTTAGATAAAAGTTAAAGGCAAAAAGTTTACAATAATATTTAGAAAAAGGATCAAATGCTAAGAAGCATTATGAAATCACAATCTACCATCTAGTTTGGTAGTCCAGAAACTGAGGATTCTTCAGTAACACCTTGTTTTCCCTTTCTGTCACCAAATCCAGTTCATCATCAAGTCATGTCTTTTCTACCACTTAAATATTTCTCTAATATGACCTTGCTTTATTTCTTCTACCACACAATGACCCCAATCTACCATCCCTTTTGCCTGGATTACCATAATAGTCTCTGTGTTGGTTTCCTAGGGCTGCTGTAACAAATTACCATAAACTGTGTAGCTTAAAACACAGATGGCTCTCACACAATTCAGGAGACCAAAAGTCTGAAATCTAGGTGTCAGGGAGAATTTGTTCTAGGCCTTTCTCCTAGCTTCAGGTGATTGTTGGCATTCCTTGGCTTTTAGCTTCATCACTACAGTCTCTTTCTCCATCATCACATGGTCTTTTTCTTTGTGTGTCTCTTCTGGGTCTTCAAATCTCCCTCTGTTTATAAGGACATGATTCATACTCCAGTATGACCTCATCTCAACTTGACATTTTACTAGAAGTCCTAGCCAGGGCAGCTAGGCAACAGAAGGAAATAAAAGGCATTTAGATTGGGAAGGAAGAAAGAAGTAAAAATATCTCTATTTGAAAATGAAATGCTCAAGTATAATATCCTAAGAAAGCCACTAAAATTTTGTTAAATAAATGAGTTCAGCAGGATGCCAGATAAATATACAAAAATCAGTGGTATTGCCATAAACTTGCAATGAATAATACAAAAATGAAATTAAGAAAACAACTCCATTCACAGTAGCATCAAAAAAAGAGCAAAATACTTAGGAATGAATTTGACAAAAGAAGTGCACAACTTTTACTCTGAAAAACTTCAAAATACTATTGTAAGAAATTAAGGAAGATCTCAATAAATGGAAAAATATCTCAAGTTCATGAATTAGAAGACTTAATATTGTTAAGATGGCAATACTCCCTAAACTGATCTGCAGGTTCAATGCAATCCCTATCAGAACCCCAGCTGACTTCTTTGTAGAAATGATACGCTGAAGCTAAAATCTATATGGAATTCTAAGAACCAGAATATGCACAACAATCTTGAAAATCAAAAATAACAAAGTGGGAGGACTCATGTTGCCCAATTTTACCACTTATTACAAAGCAGCAATAATCCAGACAGTGTGTTACTGGCTCAGGGACAGAAATATATATCAATGGAATAGAATTGAAGTCCACAAATAAAATCATGTGTTTCAGGTCAACTATTTTTTCACAAGGGTGCTAAGACCATCCAGTGTGGGGGAAGAACAGTATTTCGAACAAAGGGTTCTGGGACAACTTGATAGGCAGATACAAAAATTGAAATTGGACCCTTACCTCACACCAGATACATCATTTACTCAAAATGGATCAAAGACATACACATAAGAGCTAAAACTATAATACTCTTAGAAAAATTAATATGGAGGTATATCTTCATGATCTTGGTTTAGCAAAGGATTCTGAGAAATGATACCAAAAGTATGAGCAACAAAAGAAAAAATAGATAATTTGAACTTAATCAAAATTAAAACTTTGGTGCATTAAAGGATACCAGCAAGAGAGTGAAGAAAAGACAACCCCACAGAATGGAAGAAAATATTTGGATATCAACTATTTGATTTGGGATTTTTATCCAGAATATATCAAGAACTCTTACATTTCAAAAATAAAAAGACAACCCAGTTTTTAAAATGGGCAAAGGAATAGACATTTCTCCAAGGAAGATACACTAATGATAATAAGCATATGAAAAGATGTTTGAACAAACCCTAATACAGGGAAAAAAGAAAGATGTTTGACATCATTAGTCATCAGGGAAATGCATATCAAAACTACAATGAGAGAGACATCACCAAGATAGCAACATAGGAGGCTCTAAATTTCTCTCACCATGGACACACTGAATACACAGCTACACACAGAATGATTCCTTCTGTGAGAAATCCAGAAACTAGCTGAGTGCCTCCTATATATTGGGCAGCTGAGAAAAACTCATATCAAAACAGGTAAAAAAAGCTGAGACAATCCTTGCCATAAATCTCATCCCAGACATAGTACCATATAGTTGTGAGGGAAGCCTCAACTCCCAGCCTCTCCCTGAGGAGTGAAGGGTTTAGATCATATATCTAGGACCCAACTTTTAAAGCTGAGGGACTGGCCCCCAAATCACCTAGCTCTGAAAACCAATAGGGCTTCCACAGGAGTATAGCAGACAAAGAAGTAGTTACTAATGAGTGTGTGAGCACTCACTGCAGCTATTCCCCTGGGGCTCAGTGCAAAGGGAGCAGGGGAAAACATGTCCATCTCCCAGTCTTTCCCTGGAAGGGATTTGACTGCATACTTTAAAAGCTGCTGCCTGAGGGTACAGCTTCTAATTAGCATGCATAGAGGTGCTGACTGTGATCCTACTGGGAGACCAAAAAAGCCAGTGGGTACTTGCCCTGCATTCTCCCACTGGCTTACTCTTATTTAAAAAAAAGAAAAACGTCTCTAGTTTCTACCTGGAAGGAGCGTGTCCACCTGTCTAATGCCCCCATTTTTACAGCTGCCACCTGAGGTACCAGCTATCATATCTCCTAGCCCTGATAACCAACAAGACTTGGCATTCATGAGTCCCACAGGACCATATTAAGCAAAACAAAACAAAACAAAAAACAGTTTTCAAATGGGTGCATATGCACTTCTTGCAGCTATCCTTACCCCACCCCTCCACAGTTAGGGTGATGGGGCTCAGCCAGAAAGTCAGGCAAAAATGCCAGTTTCCCAGTTTCTACCTGGAAGGGATTTGACTGCATACTTTCCTAGTTGTTGCCTGAGGTTCCAGCTTCTAATCAGCCTGCATGTACTAACTGAAATACTAGAGGGGGCCCAACAGACCTGGTGGGCACATCCCCCGCTGTTTCCAACTGGCTCATTCCAACAGTTAAATCAAGTTGCCAGCATCTCCCTGGAAGGAGCCTGTCTACACATCTAGTACCCCAACTGTTAAGGCTGCCACCCAAGGGACTGGCTCCTAAATCACATCGCTCTGGGAACAGGCTTGGCATTCACAGGTACCCCAGGACTAAAACCGAGCAGGACCCTGTGGGGCTCCTGGGCACAGAAACCTTTCCGTGTCCCTCGTTTCTTGTAGGAAACAGACTCCATCCTCCATGATGTTCCCTGAGTTCCAAAAGGCAGATTCGAACAGTTGCTAATCTGGGAACGGAAGGGAGCCAAGGAACAATAGTGCAGCCTTGGGGCATCATCCTGGTTCCATTTCAAAGGATACACATCACAAATTCTTTAAGCTCTTTATGGAATTAAAACCCAGCAAATGGAAGCTGTCAGCATTCTTCATACCAGAGAAGACCACCAGAGGCCAGGAACCAGAGAAGCTCATCAAGATTACCTGAGACCAGATTAGAGGAGTGCAGGCCCTGCACACACCCTAATCTTATCAGCAACCCCACCCTTGAACCATTGCTATAAAACTCCTTATCAAATCCTCCCAGGTTGGGACACATAGTTTTTTGGGACAGAAGCCCACTGTGTCCCCATTTGCCTGGCAAAGCAATAAAGCTATTCTTTTCTACTTCACTCAAAACTCTGTCTCTGAGATTTGATTTGGCACCGGTGCACAGAGGCCGAGCTTTCAGCGTCAGGACCACAAAAAATGTAGAAGTGGTTGTATTTGAGTGCACAAGCACCACAGAGTGAGTAAGCAAAAACGCACAACTCCCAGCTTCTCCTTGATTGGAATTAGATTATTTATTGAATGTCCTGATTCTCCCAGCCCCCACCTGAAATGTTTCTAATTAGCCTACACTGGGGAGCCGAAGGGTCAGTCAGTTTGTAGTCACTGGGAGCCTGTATGGGCAATTCTCACACCTTGGAGATACTGATGGGTCTTGGCACACCCTCAATTACTGGGAGCCACTAAGAAGAAAAAACGTGCTTTGGACAGTCACAGCGGTTCAAGAGAAAACCAGGAGCTGATTGACAAGATTTATCAGATTGGGCTGATTGACAAGATTTATCTCTTACACAAGGCCAGTATGTTAAGACTTTGAGGAGTGGCTTGAGAGGTGGCTGTTTTATCTAATGTGCAAAAACCAACACGGAGAGTCAAGGAAAATGAAGAAACAGGGAAGTATGTTCCAAACAAAAGAAGAAGATATATCTCCTGAATCTGATCTTGTGAAATGGAGATAATTGATTTACCCAATAGAGAGTTCAAATTAATGGTCATAAAGATGCTTACTCAGGTCAGGAGAGCAATGCATGAACAAAGTAAGAATTTCAACAGACATAGAAAATACTAAAAAGTACCAAACAGAATTCATAGAGCTAAAGAATAAAATAACTGAATTGATAAATTCAATAGGGGGGTTCATCATCAGACTAAATCAAACAGAAGAAGGGATCAGCAAACTTGAAGACAGAGGAAAAAATAATGAAAAAGAGTCAAGATAGTTTAAGGGACTTATGGGGTACCATCAAGTGGACCATATATGCATTATAGCAGTCCCAGAAGGAGATTAGTGAGAGAATAGGACAGAAAGCTTATTCAAAGAAATAATGTTTGAAAACTTCCCTAACCTAAGGAAAGAAATAGACACCCAGATTCAGGAAGCCAAGAAGGTTTCAAAGAAGATGAATCCAAAGAGACCCACACTGAGACATGTTATAATTAAATTGTCAAAAGTTAAAGACAAGAGGAGAATCTTAAATGCAGCAAGAGAAAAGCATCATGGTACATACAGGGGAATCACCATAAGACTTTGAACAGATTTTTAGCAGAAATCTTGTCAGCCAGAAGGTTGTGGGATGATATATCCTAAATGCAGCAAAACTTAATGGGTTTCAGCAAAAGCAGTTCTTAGAGGGAAGTTTATAGTGATAAACGCTTATATTAAGAAAAAAGAAAGATCTTAAATAAATAACCTAACTTAATACCTCCAGGAACTAGAAGAAGAAGGATGGAAATAACTAATTAGACTGGAAATAAATCATATAGCTACTAGAAAGCAATAGAAAAGATCAATGAAACTAAGAGCTGCTTCTTTGAAAAGTTAAACAAAATTAACAAACCATTATTAGCTAGATTAAGGGAAAAAGAGAGAAGACTCAAATAAAATCAGAAGTGAAAGAGGAGACATTACAAACGATACCACAGAAGTACAAAGGATCAGACGAGGGTACCAAGAAAAATTATATGACAACAAATTGGATAACCTAGAAGAAATAAATTCCTAGAAAGATACAACCTACTAAAACTGAATCAAGAAAAATAGAATATCTGAACAGACCAATTACTAGTAAGGAGATTGAATCAATAATCCAAAACCTCCATACAGCAGTCCAGGACCAGATGACTTTACTGGTGAATTCTATCAAACGTTTAAAGAATTAATCCCAATTCTTTCCAAACTCTTCCAAAAAATAAAGAGCAGGGAACACTTCTAAACTCTTTTAACAAAGCTAGCATTACCCAGATATCAAAACCAGACAAGGACAACACAAGAAGAGAATATTACAGGCCAGTATCCCTGCTGAATATTGATGTGAAAATCTTCAACAAAATATTAGGAAACAAAATTCAACAGCACATTAAAAGGATTGTATACTATGATCAAGTGGGATTTATTCCTGGCATGCAAGAGTGGTTCAAGATATGCAGGTCAGTGAATGTGCTACATCACATTAACAAAATATAGGCTAAAAAATATCATCTCAACAGGTGTAGAGAAAATATTTGACACAAGTCAATATTCTTTCATAATAAAACCTCTCAACAACATAGGTATGGAAGAAATGTGCCCCAACATAATAGAGGGCATATATGACAAACCCACAGCTAACATACTCAATGATGAAAAGCTGAATACTTTTCCTCTGAGATTAGGAAAAAGACAAGGATGCTCACTTTCATCACTGTTATTCAGCATAGCACTGGAAATCCTAGCCAGAGGAATTAGGCAAGAAAAAAATAAAAGACATCCAAATTGGAAAGGAAGAAGTAAAATTGTGTTTGCAGATGATATAGTCTTATATATAGAAAACTCTGAAGACTCTATCAGAAAACTGTTAGAACTAATAAGCAAATTCAGTTAAGTTTCGGGATACAAATAAATATACACATACCCCATTTTATTGTGTTTCACTTTATTATGCTTTGTAGATATTGTGCTTTTTTCAAATTGAAGGTTTGTGACAACCCATGGCAAGCAAGCCTATTGGTGCCATTTTTCCAATAGCATTATTTTAAAATTATGGAATATACATTTTTTTAAATTGCATAATGCTATTGCAAAGTCAATAGACTACAGTATAACATGAACATAACTTTCATATGCACTGGCAACCAGAAAAATTTGTGTGACTCACTTTATTGCAATGTTCACTTTATTGTGGTGGTCTGAAACCAAACTTACAATATACGTGAGGTATGCCTGTATACAAAAATCAGTTGCATTTCTATACACTAACAGTGAACTATTGCAAAGAGATATTAAGAAAACTATCTCATTTATAATAATAGCATCAAAAAGAACAAAATGCTTAGGAATAAATTTAACCAAGGAGATAAAAGATCTGTACATTGAAAAATAGAAGAGATTGCTGACAGAAATTGAAGAAGACAAAAATAAATTGAAAGATATTTTGTGTCATGGATTGGAAGAATTAATATTGTTAAAATGTCCATGCCACTCAAAGTGACCTACAGAGTCAGTGCAATCCCTATCAGAATTCCAATGGCATTTTTCACAGAAAAAACAGTCCTAAAATTTATATGGACCCACAAAAGACCCCCAATAGCCAAAGCAATCTGGAGAAAGAACAGCAAAGCTGGGGGACATCACACTTTATGATTTCAAACTATGCTAGAAAGCTACAGTAATCAAAACAATGTGGTATTGGAATAAAAACAATGACATAGATCAATGGAACAGAATAGAGAACCCAGAAATAAAACTGTACATATATGGTCATTTACTTTTCAACAAAGGAGCCAGGGATATACAATGGGGAAAGAATAGCCTCTTTAATAAATGGTGTTGGGAAAACTGGACATCCACACATAAAAGAATGAAACTGATCTTCTATCCAACACCATACATAAAAACCAACTCAAAATTGGTTAAAGACTTAAATATAAGATTTGAAACTATAAAACTCTTGGTAGAAAACATAGGGGATAAGCTCCTTGACATTGGTCTTGGAAATGATTTTTTTGGATTTGACACTAAAAGCAAAGGCAACAAATGTAAAAATAAACAGGTAGGACTGCATCAAACTAAAAAGCTTCTTCTCAGCATAGGAAATCATCAACAAAATGAAAAGGCAACCTATGGAAATGGGAGAAAATATTGGCAAACCCCATATCCAATAGGGGATTACTATCCAAAATATACAAGGAACTCATACAACTAAATAGCAAAAAAATTAACCCAATTAAAAACTGGGCAAATACTTTTAATAGGTACTTTCCCAAAGAAGACATACAAATGGACAACACATATATGAAAAGGTGCTCAGCATCACTAAAAATCAGGGAAATGCAAATCAAAACCACAATGAGATATTGCCTCAGACCTGCTATGATGACTAGCATGAAGAAGACATGAGGTAACAAATGCTGCTGAGGATGTGGATAAAAGGGAACCCTTTAATACTGTTGATGGGAATGTAAACTGGTACAGCCACTAAGGAAAATAGTATGGAGGTTTCTCAAGAAATTAACATTAGAACTACCGTATGATCCAGCAATCCCACTTCTGGATGCATATCCAGATGAAACAAAATCATTTTCTCAAAGATATATCTGTACTCTCATGTTCAGTGCAGCATTATTCATGATAGCAAAGGTATGGAAACAACCTAAATGTCTGTCTACGGATAATGGATAAAGAAATAAATAAACACACACACATACACATATATATAAAATGGAATGTTTTTCAGCTTTAAAAAAGAAGGAACTCCTGTTATTTGCAACAATATGCATGAAGTTGAAGGGCATTATCCTAAATGAAATAAACCAAACAGAGAAAGACAAATACTAAATGGTATCACTTATATGTAAATCTAGTTTAAATAAAAAGAAAGTTGAGTTCATAGAAACAGAGTAGTATTATGGCTACCAGGGGTCAGGATTGGGCTAAATAGGGAGAGTTTGGTAAAAGTATACAAACTTTCAGTTATAATATGAATATGGTCTGAGGATCCATGTATAACATGGTGACTATGGTTGATAATACTATATTGTACAATTGAAGTTTGCTAAGAGAGTAGAGCTTAACGTGTTTCCGTAAAAAAGAATTAAAAACTCAGATAATAACAAATATTAATGAGGATGTAGAGAAATTGGAACCCTCATATACTGATGGTAGGAATGTAAAATGGTGCAGCTGCTTTGGAAAACAACCTGGCAGTCCTTCAAACAATTAAACATAGAATAACCATATGACTCAATAGATGGACTTCTGGATAACTACCCAAGATAAGTGAAAACATATGTCTGTATAAAAATGTGTACATGAATGTTTTTATAGCAGCATTATTCATAAGAACTAAAGGGCAGAAACCACTTAAATGTGTATCAGCTGATGAATGGATAACCCAATTTGTATATACATGCAATGGTGTACTAATATACGCTACAACATAGATGAGTCTTAAAAATGTTATGCAAAGCCCACATATTATGTGATTCTAGTCATGTGAAATATCTAGAATAGTGAGATATAATGGAGGCAGAAAGTAGCTTAGTGGTTGCTTAGAATTGAGAGGGTAAGATTGAGTATGATAGTTAAAGCATGATGAAACTTTTTTTCGAGGTGTGAAAATGTTCTAAAATCAATGGAGATGGTAGTTGCACAGTTCTGTGAATATACTACAAAGCATTGAATTATACACGTTGATTTTATTCTATGTGAATTATATTTCAATAAAGCTACTATAAAAGAAATGTCTATCTCCCCAGGTAAATTACATGTGTTTTGGTATCACAGATATTGTTTATTTTATAACCATTATATTGCTTTTTAGACTTTAGAGTGTAGCGTACAGCCACAAACAGCCTTTTAGTGATTTGAGTTCCTGAAAAAAAATCTTCTATTTTAGACTGAGTGATACAAATTGCCTGAAATGGGAGGTTTGCTTTGCCTTCATAGTAGATGTTAATTTTGTTATTTTAAAAATAAATTTATAAAACTTGTTTTAGCACATTTGGAGATCCAAGAAAGATTGATGTCTTTTATCTTGTATGTATATGTTCTAGTTTTATCTTCCTCTACAGTCTTAACTTTTGTTAACATTTTTAGAGTTCTCATTAAGACTTCTGCTCAGTATAAATCAAATTGTGTCAAACAGTGACATGAAAAATGTCTTTTGCCAGGTAGAAATTTAAACCTGAATATGAAATATGATATGATAGTAAACCAACGAAAGACATATGAAAGACAGTTGTTCTTTAGAAAATGGACTTAATAGGGAGGTTTCCTTCTTAGTTTAGTTTTAGGGAAGGGAGAAATGTAATGGTAGGTTCTATGATTTTAGGATCCTTTTTCTAAATCTCATTCTTTTTTTAAAATTAATTAATTAATTATTTGGCTGTGCCAGATCTTAGTTGCAGCACACCGGATCTTCATTGCTGCGTGCAGGATCTTTAGTTGCAGCATGCAGGATCTCTTTTTTAGTTGCAGCATGTGGGATCTAGTTCCCTGACCAGGGATCGAACCCGGGCCCCCTGTTTTGGGAGTGTGGCGTCTTAGCCACTGGACCACCAGGGAAGTCCCTCTAAATCTTACTCTTAATTAAGTTGATTAGAATTATATTATTTCAATATTTTAAATATTAAAAATTTTCATTTTGTTTAACATTATGACTTTTGCTGTCAGATTTTAAAATCAATTAATGATTTATACAAAGCCTTTTTTAGAATCTTCCAAAGAAGAAAAAACAAGTTAGCTTACATATAAAATTATTTTTCATTATTTTATTTCTTCTATAATTTAAAGTCTTTTTGTAGCCTCAATAAGTAGCATTGCTAAAATAGCTGGAGCATTTTATAAAAGACTTGGTGGATTAGGTGATATGATTAATCTCCCAAAACTCCCCATTCCTTCTGTGAAACCTTGTGACTGTCGCTCAGGGTGCCCTGGACATTTGGGGCTAAAAAGCTGCTCTCCAACATGCACCCTCACTTATATACATTTCAGTGAAGTTGGAAGCTTACCAAGAATAAATGATGTTTCTTTGCAAACCTGCCAGTTTTATTTTTGTTATTGGAATTACATTAAATTTTCATGTTTTGTAAATTGATGAAGTATGAATGCAAAAAGTTTCCATTAAATTAAATTTTCATATTTTGGAAAGAATAAACAGAGGTTGTTTACAAATAATTGTTCTTAATCTGATGATCAACTATAAAAAACTGGGGAAAAAGTTTGGAAAGACTTTGTGTTCCAGTTATTTCATCAGTGTCTTCAGGTTTTCATTAAGTAAAAAAAATAACTGGAAATCATAGTTGGTATATAATGGGTGTGGTTTGTGCAGAAATACTGTGCAGTCTATGAATCAATAGACTTACATTCTAAAATAAGGCTTGGCTCTGTAACAGAATATTGGCCAGTGGGTTTGCGTTTATATGTGTGATTTTAAAATATACTTTTTAAGGCATGCAAGTACAACTTTAAAAAAATTCTTTATTTAGCTGACAATGGCTTTCTAAAGTTAAAAAAAATGATCACATAAAAAGGCATCTAGTATACTTTGGACCTAGTTTGCTAATAGTCATACATACCATCATTTACAAGAAGTTTGCAGTCAAGTTGTTGTCCTCCCCATCCTTAACCATTGATAAGAGTAAAATATCTTCTGTTCCATCTCTGGATACCTGCAACTGTTAAATTTAATAATTATTCCCTCTGTCTACCCATAGCACGCACTTCTTGTTTTTCTTTGTGTGTATCACATTGTATTGCTAATATCTGATTATGTGTCTATCACAATGGACTCTGTACTTTTCTTCCTAATGTCTAGCACAATGATTTGCTTAAAGCAGTACTCAATAAATGTTTAAGATCATACATTTTTCTACCCTTTAAAATTGATAGATTTAAATGACATGCATTTTCTTTAAGATGTGTCGAAATGGATGTCTTCATTTTCTGCATTGGAGAGTATAAATTTGTACATACATTTTTCTGAAGGATTGTTTGGAAAAATGTGTATAAGAGTCTTAAAAACTGTAAACCTTTGATTCAATGATTACATTTCTACAGCTTATTCTAAGAAACAATCAGAGATACATACAAACTTTGAGTGTATATTTGTTGTGAAATTATTTATAAAATCGAAATATTGGCACAAACCTATATTTTCAACATAAGAAATTCACTCGAATTTTGGTACGTCTATATGGTACAATACTACATTAAAAATAATTCTCAAAGATGATAAAGGACATCAGACAATGCAAACAATATATTATCAATAAATTATAGCTTATTAAATTTAGCACTTTTTTTAATTGTCATGATAATTTTGGACCCTTATTGTGTGTCCATCATATGTACCATTCCACTCAATTCTGTGTCATCAGTAAATTAATATGTATGCCATCTTGTTTATCTAATTTATTGTAGGACTGAGAGTTTATATAGTAAACCACTAGAGATTGGGCAGGTTCATATGCTTCACCCTCTTGATGCAGATAACCTTCATGTGCTTGTTCTTGGCATAGTTATGAAAACATACAGTTTGGTCTTTGATCTGCAATGCTAGAGAAACATACAGTTTGGTCTTTGGTCTGCAATGCCTAAACTATAGTAGTAGTATCCTGCCATTTCTTTCTTTGCTCTCTGCTTCAGTGGACATTGCTTCTTCCATTTGCCCTGCTATAGGCTCCTGGCCATTTTGTCCCACTCTTCCTTGTTTCCTACTTGGATATAATGGAAAGTATGAAATTATAGGAGTTACTGAGTAGCTTCTTAGCTACTTATCTCAAACTCTTGACTAGATTTGACAATTTGAAAGCACTGTCATTAATGATAAAACTGGCTTTTAATCAGTGAAATTAGGTACTTTTACAATAAGGTGAGATGATTCCACTTAAAGAATTACTTTTAGTAGATGCCCGTTTTGACAGAATAAATTGTGATTTATTATAAGCAAAATATGTTTAATCACATCTTATGATCGTCGTCTCTTGGACAAAGAAATGCACCTGCGTGTAAATCTTGGCTTGATACAAGATGTACACGGTCACAAAATTCAGTTTTATGGTTGGAAGGCACAGAACCCATGATCTGGTTCTTTGTTGTAATTATTGCCGTCTAGAATTGTACTTTAAACTTTCTTTTGCTTCAGATTTGCACCAGTGCCTTGCTAAATTTAATAGATAACTTTTCTCTACCCTTCCTCGTTAATTGTCATGTGGACACTGATGACTAGGCAATATTTCTTACTTTTGGAGGCTCTAAGGGACTTATATAAAGCTCAAGGGGCTTTCTAAAGTTAAAAAAACTTTAGATTTTATATCTCTATCCTGTAGTTTGAGCATGATGTAGTTGAGCCTTTACATACATCATTCTTTACATTACTTTTATTAAAAAGGATTTTATGAATGGTTAAATAAGTCACTTGCATAAATAATTTTTTTCTTCACTAAGATTCTGACTTTTCTAAGGATTAAAACAATGTAATATATATCTTCAAAAGTACCAAGCAATGTATAAGCGCCCTAAAATAAGCTCAGTACTTAATAACTTGAATTAAGATAAGTAGGCATCTAATAACTTGAATTAAGATAAACAGGCATCTAATATTGGGTTGGCCAAAAAGTTCGTTCGGGGTTTTCCATAACCTCTAACAGAAAAACTCGACCAAACTTTTTGGCCAACCCAATACAACCTTCCCCGAGAGGAGTTATTTTTTTTTAAAAATAATGATGTTATTTCTTTAAAAAGTCATCAACAATGTTATTTTTTAAAAAAATACAAAAATGACTAAATAGAGAGTCTCTTTCTTTGCCCTGTAATCTTGGTATTGTAATCGTCCAAACGTGAGGTAGTATAATGGAGAAAAACCACAAGGTATGGCTTTTCATTCTTACAGCTTCGAACTCCCTGCTTGCTTCCATCCTCGGTAAACAGCTCTTGGGAACTCTCTAGCTGCAGTCTTCGTGAGTTCTCCCAATTTTCCTTGTACGTTTCCGGCCTGCATTTGGAGAAATACTTGCTTAAAATATTTATCTCCTAAATAGAAAAATAACTCTGGAACTGTTCAAAATCTCAATGGCACACGTAATTAATGGAAAGCATTTCACAAAGTTGACGTAAAGATAATATAAGTATTTAGGTTTAACTCTGGATAGACAGATATTAGAGAAGAGCTTAGTATAGACCTTTTATAACAATTTAGCCCTAAACTACCACCTTTTTAAAGAGTCCTTTATAAAAGATTATAAACTTATTTGACTTTTAACAATAATATAGTTAATCATAATCACCTCACACTTAGCCTGTGTATCTATTTTGCTGTAGTTATTCTAGCTAGAATAAACAAGTTTACATACTAAAGTCATATGTGTGAGCTAAAGGCTAATATTAAGGAAAAATAACTTTTCCAGGAAAGGCACACAAGGAAGAAGTTATTTTACTTTTACTAAAAGAGTACTCTGTAACACAGAGGAACATTACTATAGAGATTAATCAGAAGTGTTTATGTGCATTGCATTTTAAAAATCGGTAGTGTGGTTTCATTAAAGATACCCTAGGCTGGCCTTTTGAGAATCTCTCTATTAACAGGGCTATGTAAATTCTTAATCCTCTTTTTCGTTGTCATTATGTTGAGAATATAAAAATGAATAATTAAATGATTGAGGAACGTTCTTGAGAATATTATTTGGAAGTATTATTGGGGCAGAATCAGTGCCTTTTCTCTGCTGGAAACAGTGACTAAAAAGAAAGTGTGCAGGCTCCTGGTATTGTTATGAAGGTCGTGCTCCTGGGCTTTGTATAACTGCAGGGTATTTAAAGTTCCTGGTATCCTTGGAAACACAAACTGTTTGTGATACCAATTGGTGCTTGTGTTTCAATGATGTCACACAATTTACAGATCCACACAATGGATCTCTTGTTTGTGGACCTACAGAGGAGTTCAGATAGTTTTGGAAAAGCACCTGAAGAGAGGGAGAGTTTTCTCTGAGGCTTTAATTTTAAGAACCAGTGACAATCTTACTATCCATTCCTTAATCTTTTGAGTTTGGATTCAACTCTTTTAAAAAAGAAAAAAATATCACCTGCTAAATTTCTTTTTATATGTGTGTATATATATATATATATATGTATATATATAGAGATATATATATCTCTATATATATATTATTTTTTTTGGCTACATTGGGTCTTCTTTGCTGCACTCAGGCTTTCTCTAGTTGTGGCGAGCTGGGGCTACTCTCTTCGTTGTGGAGCACAGGCTGTAGGCGTGCGGGCTTCAGTAGTTGTGGCATGGGGGCTCAGTAGTTGTGGTGCATGGGCTTAGTTGCTCTGTGGCATGTGGGATCTTCCCGGCCCAGGGCTCGAACCCGTGTCCCCTGCACTTGCAGGTGGATTCTTAACCACTGCGCCACCAGGGAAGCCCTAAATTTCTTTTTGTTTTACATTCTTGTGATTGCTTTTGAGGAGTATATACATGTTTTTGTGCTAATTGAAACATGTAGAGAGACAGATGAGGATTAATTGCTCCTCTCAAGTTTAGCCATCAGCTGTGCAGTGGTAAGAGGCTTATAGAACTGAGAGTATTTGAACTAATTGGTTAGAATAAAACAGTGCCATTAAAAAGATTATCTTCTTTTTTCTCCTCCCTCTCTTTCTCCCTCCCCCTTCCCCTCTCCTCCCCCTTCCCCTCCCCTCCTCCCTTCCTTCCCCTCCCCCCGCTACCCCCCCACCCCAGAGGTAATTGGTAGGCTGACTTAAATGATGTACATTAATTTGACCAAACCAGTCCAAAAACAAGTATGTGTTTCTTCTCTTACATTCACTTCTGCTTATAATTGTTTCTATGGCCAAGTGGCTATAGGTTTATTGGCTCTTCCTTTGTAAAGTTTGCATCAAGAATATTGTGTATATTCATGGCACAGTGATCTACCAGAACCTGTCCAATGATAACAGATGCAAACCTGTGTAGTTTGTTTTTTTCCCCAGAATATTTCCAAGGAAAAATTTATTTATATATATCATATAATCCTGAAGATCATTCATAGTTTAAGTTGTTTTTTCCCCTCATTTTATTTCAATATTTTTAGCATCAGTAGTTTTGAATTGGATTAAGAAACGACTCCATTATTTCAGATACATGATGTAAAAAGAATAATAAGAGCTTACATTTACTGAAGTCTTACAATATGCCAGACACTGTCTAAGTGCTTGACATTTCTTATTTAATCCTCACCACTTCCCTGTGAGGTAGAAACCATATTGTTCCCATTTTAAAAGTAAGAAAATTGAGGGTCTGAGAGGTTAAGTATCTTGACTAGAGTCTCACAGCTGGTAAGCCATGGGATTCCTTATCAAGCAGTCTTACTCAGAGTCTGTGCTCTTAACTGCTCCACCATTATGTCTCTCAATAACAGTAACAATAATGAGAGCTAATATTTATTGAGCCAGAATTTCTTCCCTGTGCCAGAAATTGAGAAATTGTTCTCAGCTTTTTCTAGTGTGTTAACTTAATCAAATAACCTACGCTGGGGACATGGGTCCTGCCATGACTCTGAGCCTTACTGCCAAATTTCTGGCTTTAGTAGTCTCTTATCAAAGATCTTTGTAAACAATTCAAATCTGCTGAAAATCAGGGTTGAGTTATGCTAAGCAGCTCTATATAAGAATCCTAGCCGAGGTCAGTATGTGCCAGGGCACTGTGAGTTAGTATCACCTTCCTGTATATTGAAGTACTTTATTACTTATCTTTCAGGGGAAATTAAAACCTTAGAGAGTCATATGAGGAGTATAAGTTTCAACTCCATGTTCCAAATGCTATATATATATTAAAGCCTTATAGCCGGCATTTCTTTTTTTGATTCCTAGGGTCTTTAAGTAGACTTGAACTAGTTAAAAATAGGTGGTTCCCTAGTAACAGGTGATTCTCTATTTTCTTTTTTTTTTTGGTCTTCTAACTATTAATAGAGGAAGTTAAGAATCTGTGGACTCAAACTTAGCATTTCTATGCCACCCACACTCTGTACCACGATAGAGAAGTTGAATTATGGATGTATTGAAGTGCTTTAAACTTTGTTTTGTTTCTTATACATCAGCTTGATAATTGATCAACTTAAGTTTGGAGCTTGCCTTTAATCATTTTTTAATTTGGTAGTACCTAACTATATATTTTTTATTGAATAAAGTTATTTTAAAATTTAATCTTTTTTAAATTAATTTTTATTGGAGTTAAATTTTAATCTTAAAGTAGTAGATGTATATAGTTACAAGTGGGTACTACAAGGATTGAAATGCAAAAGAGTGGCTAGCTTCCTTACCCATTGCTGCAGCTAGTTTCTGTTCCATGCAGGCATCCACTTTCAGCTCCTTTAGAGGCTTTTTCTACTACTTACCTTCATATTTTAAAATAATTCATGCATTCACACATACTCATATGAAAATATAGATAGACTTACATAGTTTCAAACACTCTTTGTTTGGAACTATCTTCCACTTTTAATGTATTTTAAGAATTATCTCTAAACACACACACACACACACACACGCACACACACAATACCATGATCTTATTCTCTTTTATAATTGAGAAAAGGAGTATCAGGTTAAATCATTTGCCCCAAATCATGGAAATAGTAAATAGCAGATTTGAATATAATCATCTGACTACACAGCTAAATTCATGTTTCATATGAGTTAGATTTGTTCAAAATGGGACCATATAGTGATTTCCCCTACCTTTTTAATGCACAAGTGGTTAATAATAATACTAACAAATAAACTTTATTCTGTGCTTAGTATGTGTGAGGCATTTGTGAAGCACTTGATGTGTATTATCTCATTTGAACCTCACAGAAATCCCTAAGAGAATAGTTGCTTTGTCATCCTTATTTAAAAATGAAGAAATTGAGGTTTACTTAGGCTGAGTAATTTGACCAAAGTCACACAACTTATAAACAGAAGATCTAGAATCTTTTTAAAGATAATTTTTATTGAAATATAATATACACAGAGAAAAGTGCACAAATCCTACAGCTTGGTGTATAGCTTGATGAATTTGCATAGACAACATACCTGAGTAACTTGGACCCTGCTGAAGAAACAGAACATTACTAGCATCCCAGGAACTCACTTATGTCCTTTCTCAGTCACTGTACATCCAAAGAGTAACTATGATGCTGACTTTAATATTGTAGGTGAATTTTACATTTTTGAACTTTCTATAAGCCATTATACAGCTTTTATGTCTGAATTCTCTTGCTTAATATTTGTGAGCTTTATATATGGTGTTACATGTAGTTGTTTTTTCACTCATTGGTATATAATATTCCATTTTCTAAATTTTCACAATTTATCCATTCTGTTTGTGGTCATTTTGGATTGTTTCTAGTTTTTACTATTAAGAATAGTGCTGGGCTTCCCTGGTGGCGCAGTGGTTGAGAGTCTGCCTGCCAATGCAGGGGACGCGGGTTCGAGCCCTGGTCTGGGAGGATCCCACATGCCGCGGAGCGGCTGGGCCCGTGAGCCACAACTGCTGAGCCTGCGCGTCTGGAGCCTGTGCTCCGCAACAAGAGAGGCCACGATGGTGAGAGGCCCGTGCACCGTGATGAGGAGTGGCCCCCACTTGCCGCAACTAGAGAGGGCCCTCGCACAGAAACGAGGACCCAACATGGCCAAAAAAAAAAAAAAAAAAAAAAAGAATAGTGCTGCCGTGTGCATTCTGACACGTCTTTTGCTGAATAAGTGTCCACATTTCTCTTGGGTATGTATCTAGGAGTAGAATTGCTAGATATGTATATGTTATGTTTTAGTAAATATTGTCAGTTTTCCAGAGTGATTTTACCAATTCACACTCCCACCTGCAGTTACTTTACATCCTCACCAACACTGTATCTTTTTCATTATAGCTATTCTGGTGGGTGTGTAGTAATATCTTACTGTGGTTTTAATTTGCATTTCCCGATGATTAATAAAGTTGGGCAACTTTTTACATGTTAAGTGGACATTTTGATACTCTTTTTTATGAAGTGGTAGTCATGTCTTTTGCCCATTTTTCATTTGGGTTGTCTGCCCCTTTCTTAACAGAATATATTGGTTTTCCTTACCTCTGTCCCCTTTTTCTGAGACATGAACTTCTGACTCTTCTAGTTTTTATTCTGGCATTTATACTTCTCTTTATTCTAAACAATATGCATATACTGCTGCGTTTTTATTCATCAATTTTAGAGCTTTTTGTTGATTTTCTATTATGATAGATGAGGATTTAGCTATCATATACAGTCATCCCAACTTCCTTATCATAGTTATCTATATCTATATCTATCTATATCTATCTATCTATATATATATATTTTAAAATCACTATTCAATATTCCTTTTTTCTTCTCCATCTCTTTGTCTTTTTGTTCTGCTTTCTGGGATTATTTTCTGAACCTTATCTTCCACTTGTACTGTTGAATTTTGTTTTATATTTTTTTCTATCGTGTTTTTAATATCAGAAGCTCTTTTTAGTTCTATGAATGTTGTTTTTTATGAAGAGTATCCTGTTTTTGTTTCATGGATGCCATTACTTCTCATGTCTCTTTGAGGATAATGGTGGCTGTTTGGTTTTTTCCCTCCTATATCACTTGTATCTCCTTCAAGTTGCCTTTTTCTGTTTGTTTTGATCTCTATTTTCTCATGCTAGAGGCTTTCCTCTGATCTCTGGTAATCCTTGTTTGTCTGCTCCAGATTAAGAATGGATTATAAGAAAATTGCTTGGAAGATCTGAGTATGAAGTTGGGCCTTGTCCACTGAGGGCTTTACCGTAAGGTGATCTGGGTGGGCTGTTTGTTGGGAGAGCCCCTTTGGTTAGTATCTTTGGTTCTTTCCTCTTGAGCTGATCTGATTCCCAAAGAGTGCTCTTCTAATTGCCTGCCTGGTGAGTACAAGTGTATCTGCCTGTTATGAGAGTCAAATGGGGGGTGAAAAGAACTTTGGAGGAAGCACTTCTAAGCATTCCTTGAACGTTTCCAGGATGTTCTTCTCAACTGTGACAGTCATCCTTTAGTCCACCCCTTATTTTACCCTTCCAAGCAAGCAAACCTCTGTTCTTTTACCTGGGTTGGGGAGATAGTTACCCATTAAATAGTCAGAGAGAGAATCTTGGGACTCTGATTCATCTTTTTTTTTTAATTGAAATACAGTTGATTTATAATGTTGTGTTAGTTTCAGGTACACAGCAAAGTGATTATATATATATTTACATATTATATATATATTCTTTTTCAGATTCTTTTCCCATATAGGTTATTACAAAATATTGATATAGTTCCCTGTGCTAAACAGTAGGTCCTTGTTGTTTATCTGTTTTATATACAGTCATGTGTATATGTTACTCCCAAATTCCTAATTTCTCCCCCTGTTCCCCCCGCCCGCCACCTTTCCCCTTTGGTAACAATAAGTTTATTTTCTATGTTTGTGGGGACTCTTATTCTTAAATCAGTTTTACCCAGTTCTTGTTTTAGACCACCCCTTCTCCCCATTGAGAGATACCTAGTGCTGGCCTATCCCTGAACTTTTTGAGGATTCTCTAGTATAAATTGGGTTGGTTCTTACCTTTTCTCACTCTTATCTCAGGATTCAATTTTCTCAGGCCTGGTTAAGTCAGTTACCACTTGAATGTATTCTTTATAGCTTCTAAAATTTTACTTATTTCCTCTCTATTTCTGTTTTCTCTGTCATTGTGGGTTATCGTCACTGTCTCTACATATAAATATAAATTTATCTTTACTGTAGTTTCAGTGGGGTTTTGAGAAGGACTGAAATTATATGTTCAGTCTGCCATTTTATCCTAGTAGCTGCCATGTATTTCTTGAAATGAAACTTGAATAAGGCATTTGTGGACCTCTTGAAGTAATTCTGGGTTCTTTTGTAGGCCAAGGTTAGAAGTTTTAGACCTAGATAGACAGATCTAGCTTTTGACTGATTTCTTTTTTCCCTGATGTGACCCAAACTAAATTCATCAGCTTCTCCCTCAAACCTAATCTTCTTCCAGAATTCTTAATCTCAGTAAATGAAACCCCCATTCACCTCTTCACACAAATGCAAATCAGTGGTGTCACTCTCCTGTTAAAACCTTTCGGGGGCTTCCTTTCCTTCCTAGGATCAAGATCAACGTCCTTAACTTGGTTTATAGGTCTCTGGGTGTTCTTGGCCTGGACTGTTTCACCAGCCCCCTAACTCTGCACTTACCTTCTTGTTCCCCATGCATCAGTCATAGGGACCTCCTTTTCAAATTGTTAGAGGAGCAGAACCACTTTATTCCTCAAGGGCTTTTGGGCCTGTGATTTCATTTGTCTGAAATGCTAATACTTATACTCCTCTCCATACTGACACACCAGTAACCATGCTCCCAGCTGCAATAATGCCCCAGACTAAGTCCATAGCTCTCATTCTGTGCTCCCACAGCACCCTATACTGCTTCTTTATAGTGTTTATCATAATTGTTTAATCGTATGCTAATTGTACAGTATTTGACCCCTCAACTAAATTTAAATTCCATGAGTTCAGTGGCTTGGTCTGTCTTGTTCACTATTAGATCCCCAGCATTGAGTACAGTGCTTTACACACAGTGCATAAATACTTACTGAATTACAACCAAAACCAAATGAAACAAAAAAACAAGGAGAATCTTTATGATATGCTAGAAAAAATCCTAGTTTATATATCAGACTAAATTCTAAGATAACTGTGCTAGATGTGTCACTTTGAACAAGTAATTTTATATCTCTGAGCCTCATTTTATTAATCTATGAATTGAGGAAGTGTGATTTACTGACCTTCAAGATCTTTCAACTCTGATTGGTTTCCCAGAGGGTCTCCTTCTTCCTCTTCTATGCATTTCTTATCCTGTTGACCTTTATTTTTTAAATTTCTTCTCCCACTTGATTCTCATCATTATTTGCTTCCCTATATTCTTTTTTTTCTCTTTACTGTCTATAATGTGAAATGTATCCCTTGATATCTGAACTCTCACCATTTAAATATTTGCTACTATCTCTTGGAAATTTTTAACTTAAAATTGACTATTCACATTGAAATATCATTGAAAGAAACTTGCATGTATGTTCCGGCCAAAAACATTAAGTTGCACATTAATCTGAGTGAGAGAATATGGAGTAGACTATTGTCCGTGAATCAGTTGTTTTCACAACAGGATTGTGTTTCGTGATAATGTTGTTTAAAGGTTTCATGCAATCTAAATTATCTTTATCTTTTTTTAAAAATATCTTTTTTTAAAATAAATTTACTTATTTACTTTTGGCTGCATTGGGTCTTTGTTGCTGCGCACAGGCTTTCTGTAGGTGCGGTGAGCGGGGGCTACTCTTCGTTGCGAAGCGTGGGCTTCTCATTGTGGTGGCTTCTCTTGTTGCGGAGCACGGGCTCTAGGCACGCAGGCTTCAGTAGTTGTGGCACGCGGGCTTCAGTAGTTGTGGTTCGCGGGCTCTAGAGCGCAAGCTCAGTAGTTGTGGCGCACAGGTTTAGTTGCTCTGTGGCATGTGGGATCTTCCCGGACCAGGGCTCGAACCCGTGTCCCCTGCATTGGCAGGCGGATTCTTAACCACTGTGCCACCAGGGAAGCTCCAATTATCTTTTAAGATAATGGAAAAGGCTGTGAAAAGTAGGTGAGCCTAGGAGGATTAGAAAAGCTCTTATGTTAGGAAATGATAAAGGCTGAGAGACAAAAGACAAAAAGTTAAAAGATATAAACTTGGCTGTGCACATGTTCTGATGTACTATACATATGATTTTTACCTATTTGTGAGAAAAAATAAAATTATGATAGTGATGTTAGTTTTTGAAACCTCATAGTTAATTTTATTTTGTTGTGCTATTTGCATTCATTATGCATCTTTAACAGATAATTGTTTCTTTAAATTATAGAACACGTTTGCAGTAGAAAAGGAAAATGTAACTTGTATCTAATACCGTATATATGCACAAATGTATTCACTAACAAGTTTATTAAATATTAAATGATTTTGTATGTTTAGTTTTAATTTAGAAATTTTTGATGGATTGTATAGGGGGGCTTAAGAATACTTAATATTGGGGGAAATTAATTGGGAGTTTTAGATGGGCTTGAACTGAATTATTCTTTTTCCACTTAAAATCAGAATATAGTCTCCGTTATGTGAAAATTTGCCATCCAACACATTTTCAGAAATGGACTAGATTTAGACAAGAAGGATGTACATTCTATTTGTGTTGATTGTATTGAAGAGAAAATGCAAAATGCTTCCTTTTACTGCTTTATAGTCTCATATTTTAGTTGTTTGTTTCCCCTTACTCATTTGAGGTCATTGGTTTTTTGATAACAAGAAAGGTTTTTCACCTCTCATGTAAGTCAGCTGAGTTGTGTCAGGACCTAGCTGACTGAATTGGCTTCGTGACTTAGCAGTGAGTGACTGATAGGATTCTTTAGAGAAACCTGCACATATTATCTCCTTGATAGTTTTCACTGTAAGCTCAGTGATTTGTTGTTCAAACAGGTCACAATTCAGAAAAGATGCAAATTTAGGTCTGTGTTCTATTCCATTTGATACTGTGGAGAGAGGTAGAGCTATTAAAAAAATTTTTAATGCTGCCGAACTCTTGATAAGTTTTATTTTTTAATGCAGTCTGCCGCCTTCTACTCTCGTATAGTGAGATAATGACACAGTATTGGCAGTATAACCAATTGTGAAAACCCCAGAAACTGATCTCTCAATAGTGGTAAGCTATTTACTTTTTTTTTCCTTTCTCCTCTAAGAATCACATTCTTTTAAAAGCTCTACTTCTTTCCCCACAGCAGCTGCCCCTAAAGGAAAGCGATGAGATTCAATTCAAAAAGAGGCAGGCATGGGGGGTATATTAATATAGGAAGAGGTACTAAATATAACAAGAAGATAGAGTATTACATAGTGTTTGAGATTAATTCTTAGCATAGTTTGTTTTTCTACCAGTAACAGGAACATGAGATACAAAAAGGATCTTGAGTTTTGATCATTTATACAACACCATGGCTATGTTTTAAGTGCCAGACTTATATTTTCTTACACTTTTCTTAAATTTGCACAGTGCTTGACTGTTTAAGAAAACTTGCATATAGACCCCCTTTTTTTCCTTCTAAGGATGAGTATATAAATGAATTATTTTATTTTGAGTATTTTCTGTTTTTCTGTTTAGGTAAGAGTATGAACTGTAGATGTGAGTGGTCTATTAGGATTGAAGAGCAAGCTGTGATTGACTGCCATTTGTCCTCTTAACATGGCATCATTCATAACATTCCATTCAGTTACCCAAACCATATAGTTGCTTTAGCTGTGCTTGGCCCAATGTGGCAATTATGGGACTTATTTCTTCTAATGCATATCTAAAAAGTGAAGGAAAACGAAATGATCTGCTCTGCCTGCTGTTGCATGGCACAAGTGATCAGGTGCAGTGCAAACTGTGTACTAGTGATGTGGAAGGGAGAAGCAAGGTGGAACCATCATAGGAATTGCTTCCCAAACTAAAATTAGTTCTTCTGCAAAGAAAAGTGTTACCTTTATCAAGGAATAGTTGATAAAAAATGTTAAGTCAGTCATGCCTTTAAGGAACTTATTACGTTGTTATCAGTTAAGTGTAATGGAGCAGAGTTAGAATAACCCCTGTGCTTAGCCCCTGGTGCTGCTGAGACTGAGAGTGAGGCAGCAGAAGGGCTGTTTGCAAACCTTAGGCTAAAGGAAATAATTCACTAGAAAGAAGAGTCATATGTTATCTCCTGCTTGTCTTCTCTTCTCTTAAAAAGGGTGATGGTGAGCATAGGGGATTTCCTGACTAGCCACAGGTGATCCATTTTCTGGAAAAAAAAGACACAAACCTGTCTCTTAAGGGGAAAAAAACAACAGTATTTATTGACGATGATAAAATTTAAGATCCAAAACAAAAATCAGTATTTTGGAAAACTTGAATCTGCCACATGGAGCTTGGCAGCTTCCCAGTACTTAAAGACTTTTCTGATGATCAAGACTTTCTGAAGATTAATGAATGTGAATTTTTGATATTATGTAATGAAAAGTGTCAGTGTTTAGAAGATCTGCAAAACTAAGTGAACCATTTTTTCCTAAATGATCAATGCAGAGTGCCCCAAAGTCATGCATATGGGTAAAAAGATCCGTTCAAAGGGCAAGGTAGACCAATGATTTTTAACTTAACAGAGTATGAAAAGTTTATTGAAGTGGTGTCAAATTCCACAATTTACTTACTTTTAAGGAGCAACTGCATGCCAGTTTTTGGTATAGTATTAGAAAAGGCGAGCCACAGTTACCTGAAAATGCTATTAAAATACTCTTCCCTTTTCCAACTATATATCTGTGTGAGTCTAGATTTTCTACTTATACTTCAACCAAAACAACATAAAGCAAGAGATGAAAAGTTGAAACAGATACAAGAACCCAGCTGTCTTCTATTCAGCCAGATTTTAAAGAGACTTGCAAAACTTCAGTGTCACTCCTCTCACTAATTATTTTGTTTTGTTTGGAAAATAGTTGCATTTCATCAAAAATGTGTTATTTATGTTAACATGCAGTAGGTTTGTTATTGTTGTTAAACGAATAAATATTTTTAAAATTTCTCAGTTTTAATTTCTAATATGGTAAATATTGATAAATATAACCCACATAAACAAAAATCTCTTTGAAAACAAAGAGAAACAAAATCTCAATTTTAAAAGTCTAAAGGGATCATGAGATCAAAAAATTTTGATAATTACTAGTCTACATGGTAATATCCAGTCTCAAAGAAGCACTTTCCAATGGGATTCATTGAGTAACCGCTGATTCTTTTTAATATCTCTAAAATTATTCAATTTTTGTAATAAGGCCAGCATCCAGTATCCTTAGTATCCTTATAGGAATGGGACAGCGCAAATATAAAATTTTTTTCCAGTTTTGCTATTAAGATCCTTATTTGTAATTCTAAGGTAGTTATCGTATTCTGTAGTGAATTTTAGATACTAAATGTAATTGGAAGTCAGAAATTAGATGTGTGTCACCAGAGCAGGAGAGAAAGAGGGTGGGAGGGAGGAAAGGAGGGAGGGAGAGGAGGACTGGTAGAATTGGTAAAGTGAAATAAGGCAATAGTCTGAGTTTGTCCTGTCAGTATAGTCTCAGTAAACAGGCTTTACAAGTGTACTATTAAACGTTCATTTAGCCACGGAAATGAGGACAAGATAGAATGAATAAATTAAATTTATAGGTTTAAAAAAATTTATTTAAATTGTTACTTAAAGTGCCCTTCAAACCTTAATCCAGAAATGCTAAAAAGAACCAAAAAATCCTACTTATTCTAACTTCTTTCTTGTTTTCTTCCTTTTATGCATTCTTATAAAATGATCAAAATGTGGGTAATAGAGAGTAGAAAAAAATGTGAAACTATAAAATTTATAACATGGCTAATCAACCTCATAATTTAGACTGACAGAAAAATGTAAAATATAGAAGTATTGCTCCCTATTTCATTCTACCTTTAGCCCTGGAGAGGAGTAATTTGGGGTCCCCAATATGCTTTATGAGACATTGTCTTGTTTCACAATACCATGAAGAAACTAGGAACAAAGCTCCAGTTGGAGAAGGGGAGAGCATTAAGGGAGACTGTAAGAGAATTAACTCAGGATGACACAGGGAAGATAATTTAGGTTTTCTTAAATTCAGTGCTGATGCAGATTTATATTTTATCAGGAAAACTGGGTTTCCTGCTGTAATACAGTTTACTGTATTCTAATTTTATGGACAGAGTCTGTCAATGTCTTCTTGCTCAGTGTGGATCATAAGATTACTATTCAGATTAAATTGCAGGGGGCAGTTTAGGTCACCCACGGCCAATTTACATAAGAAGGTTAGTCATTTGAATGAAAACTTGTCTAGGCCACAAAACCACCACATTTCTACATAAAGTAGGTACATCCCTCTCTGTTGAAGTGGTCTTGGTATTTGACTCTAAAAATAGGCCTACATTGTGGTAAAAATCTAACCCATTTGTTTATCCAAATCATGTGAAGAAAATCAGCTTTGACATGGCTTTTAAGTTCAGGCAAGAATCTTTTATCTGTGTCAAAAATGATTGAGTCAGTTCCTTTAAAGCTTTTTGTGATAATTTTAGGAAAATTTGAAGTATAAAGAAAACTTTAAATTAATTTAAATTCTTGAAATAAAAGAGTTAAGGGTAGGGAAGAGAGAGTTGACGTGGAATGGAGAAGCTATCCACGCAGCATGTACTGGTTGTGCGAGGTTCAGAGGAGATAGAAGCGGAAAAACAAGGGGAAAAAGGAAAAAACAGTGAACTTCTAAGAATTAGTAACATGTCAAGCCAAGCCCTGGTAATGTTATTAGTTCTTGAATTTTGAGTTATTTTGGAGGGTAGTTGATAAGTTCCCCAAGCGTGCAGAGCAACAAGTTTAGATAGACTTTTAGAGAGCAAAGAAGTTAAGCCAGAAGGAGCACTGAAGATAATATTGGGTACATAAGGGGATGCAAGAAGAGAGACATATACCTAATGCCCTAAGTACTAACTTCTTTACTTTCTACAGATCTCCAGCTATAGGTATGCATATTTGAATAATTATAGCATAAAAACATCTAGGAAATCATTTGAATTTCCTTGAAGTCAGTCAATACCAGGAATACCTATCATCCTGTGATAAAAAGACTAAAAGTCCTTAGAAAGTAATAGTAATGAAGATTCTCACCTAATAGGTAAAATGTGCTGATTTATTATTTACAACTCTCCTGCACTCATGGGTGTTTGTTTTCTAATTTCTTCAGTTTGAGGTGCTCCTCTAGTGTAATAATTAAATAGTAATAAGTAATGTATTTTAAATGTTTCCTGCAGTATATTCCTGAGAGGAATTAGTCCTTCATGGCTAAAGAACTTTTAATATATACTGAACTGTCATAAAAGCCTTACTCAATGGATCTAATGTGTACTTATGGTTAAAATATGTTCCAAGTTTTTCAACAGCCCAAATGAACAAACAGTTCATATTAAAGAGTTTTTAAGTGATTTTTTTGGATCTGACCCCTAAAGCAAAGGTAAAAAAAGCAAAAATAAACAAGTAGGACTATATCAAACTAAAAAGCTTCTGTACAGCAAAGGAAACCATCAACAAGATGAAATGGCAGCCTTCTGAATTGGAGAAAATATTTGCAAATCATATATCTGATAAGGAGTTAATATCCAAAATATATGAAGAACTCATACAACTCAGCAAAACAAACAAACACCCAAAACAGTCTGATTAAGAAATGGGCAGAGGATCTGAATAGACATTTTTCCAAAGAAAATATATAGATGGACAACAAGTATATAATAAGGTGTTGAGCTTCCCTAATCATCAGGGAAATGCAAATCAAAACCACAATGAGATATCACTCACACCTGTTAGAATGGCTATTATCAAAAAGACAAGAAATAACAAGTGTTGGCAAGGATGTAGAGAAAAGGGAACCCTCGTGCACTGTTGGTGGGAATGTAAATTGGTGCAGCCACTATGGAAAACAGTATAGAGGTTCCTCAAAAAATTAAAATGGAACTACCATTCAATCCAACAATTTCATTTCTGGGTGTTTATCCAAAGAACGTGAAAACAGTAATTGGAAAAGATATATACAATAGCCAAGATATGGAAACAACCTAAGTGTCCATTGGTGGATAAATAGAATACTACTCAGCCATTGAAAGAGATGAAATCTTGTCATTTATGACAACATGGATGGACCTTGAGGGTATTATGCTAAATGAAATAAGGCAGACAGAGGAAAACAAATACTGTATGACCTCACTTATATGTGGAATCTAAAAACCAAAACAAAACTCACAGATTCAGAGAACAGAATGGTGATTTCCAAGAGTAAGGGGGTGAAGGGGGAAGTGGATGAGAGGGTGAAAGGTTTCAAGAGGTACAAATTTCCACTTATAAGTCATGGGGATGTCAACTATAGCATGGTGATTATAATATTGTAGTGCATATTTGAAAGCTATCAAGAGAATAAATCTTAGAAAGTTTGCATCAGAAGAAAAAAAATTTTTTTTGTAACTTGTTATGGTGACAGATGGTAATTAGACTTATTGGGGTCATTATTTTGCAGTATATACAAATATTGAATCATTACGTTGTACACTTGAAACTAGTATAATGTTACACGTCAATTATACCTTAATAAAAGAAAACAAATTAAAGTAACAGGAAATGAGACGTTTAGAAGAGTTGAAACATTTAACTTTGATATTGTGTGCCTCCACCTTTAAGAGACATGATGGTAATATGTTTAGATCTTTCCTTGAGGAAATTGCCTTCTATGTTTTTAAGATCTTACTGGCCTCTAGTGGTAATATGATGCTGTAGTTTAACCATTTCTAAATCTTACAACTGACTAGAAATAAAGTTATTTTGAAGACATAGGCTGCCAATAACTCACTCCTTCAGTACTGGATCAGCAGCACTCTTGAGTGTACATGCAATATCATCTTCTTCCTAAAGACTGTCTATCTTTTGTTCTTGTCTCTGAGTCACGCCCACCTCTTTCTTTTGAATGATACTAGTTTTGCTCTGAAGTGACCTCCCATTATTTTAGTGCATGTACAGTGGTGATTACTGTGTCAAGTTTGTACTAACAATTCTTCCTAGTGTCTCAGCCCTCTTTTCTTCAGACTATGGGGCAAAATTTTCCCTCTGTATATAACTTTTTATTTTCTTCAGAGGAATTTAAGTTTTCAGTTTACCATTTAGATTTATGTTTAGACCTCCTTACTTTGATTTTGAAGAATCTTACATTTGAACTACGAGTTTACCAAACATGGCAATGATTTGTCACTTTTGTTTTTTGTGTTTGTCACACAGATGTGAAAGGGCCACCTACCCATCGTCTGTCTTGTGGCCAGTCACCCTACACTGACACAACAACATGGGAGCGGAAGTACTGCATCCTCACAGACAGCCAGCTGGTGTTGCTCAACAAGGAAAAGGAGGTGAGGTGGATATTACTGAGAAAAGCTACTTCCCTTTTCTGACCAAATTCCTGAAATAATCTAGTTTTTATTTGCATCTTGATGAGTTGCATTTATGAAAATGGAGACTTTATGAAGGATACACTCTAAGTGGGTCTAAGGGGCTGCTGATGTCATCATGATGATACGTGATTGCCACAAAGGCGTGATGTCAACAAGACAGGGCTGGATTTTCACTAAGGAATAGTGAAAGAGATATTGAGTTGAGTAATTTGCAATGCGAATGGGTTGGATTGTGTAGACCTGGCCCTGAAAGTGGTCCAGAGAGGCTATTGGAAATTATATCAGTCTAGCTCCTCGCAAGTAACAAATAGCACAGTCAGCAGATTAATTGAAAGAGGTTTAACGAAGGGACTATACAGAGGCATGGGCAGCATAGGGGACCCATCAGATGGGGATAAAGTACCCATGAACTGGCAACAGCAGAAAGCAGTTATCACCCTAGACCTTCAGGGCAAGGGAAGGGAGCAATGTTTCTGGAACCCAGAGAACTGTAGTTGCATGAAAGGGCTGCATAGCAGTTGCTATGGCTATACACAAAAGAACACAGCCTCTACCAAAACAAAAATGACCAGCAGGGAGGAAGCAAGGGAGAACAGACACACCAGCTCTCTTTCCTGCTTTCTGATTTCTTGCCAGTGTTACCTACTGGCCAAACCTAACTTGAAGCCAAAGGAAAAGATTGCTTTTGATGTGTTCTGTAGAGATTTGTTTCCTGAAGTACAGCAAGGGAGAGAAGGGCAGAGAGTAGATCTGGAGAGGCAGACAGAATGTAATTAGCACAGACATCTAGTTCTAGGTAAACTTTCTGTTCTTGTAAGTGAAAAAACCCTTGAACTTATCATATACTATTACTGCTTTACTCCTCAAACTATTACAGTGTACAAATCCTTCCACATCCAAATAATTCATTTGCTTATTGGTGATTTATTGGATAGTTGACTTGGTAAGGCCAAAAAACCATCCTACTCCCGAGCTCCAGAACATAAAAAAATTAGTATGATCTTGACAAGAAGAGGGATAATGGGAGGGAAGGAGAAGAAGAGATCTCATTCAATGATGGAGAAAGATTAATTGCCAAAAATATATATAAATAACTAGAAAGCTGTAGGTAGAATATCAATTTCATAAGCCATCCCTCTGGAAAAGTTAGTTCAGAGGAAGCAGTGCACAAAAAACACATTTCTTAATTCTAGTCTGTGGATCTCTACCTCCCTTTTCTCTTCTCTCTCTCCTCCCCCTCTGTCCCTTTTCTTTTGCATCTCTTCTCTTACTCAGCATTCTTTAACATCGTAAAGGCAAGATCATAGCAATAACGCAATTTCAGTTTCTTCTTTTATTTTCATAGGCAGTTCTTCCTTGCAAGGGCCTGGCTAATGTGCCCTCTATGAACTTGGTTATTCTTTTTCTCCAACCATTGAAAAATGTCCCTTACTTTTGTTACCATCTCCCTACCCATGACCATTTTCCAGTATTGTAATATAATTAAACTTAATTTTATTAAAATAATTCAATAAAGGTCAGCCCTTTCTGGAACAGTATAGTACATGTTGCTTTGTTTCTATTAAGTAGATACATAATAAAAATTGGTAGAGTGAATATTAGTGTAGAATATTTCTAATTATCCAATTTGAATAGACAGATAATTTAACACGTGCATTTAAACCAATCAACTCTGTCAGCAGTCTTTTATCAGAGCTATTAATAAGGAGTGATATGAACATATCATCTGCCATCTTTTTGCCCTTACCTACATTTTATTCAATTAGTAATGTAAGAAATGATATAGCCTAAAGATAGATAGCATAAGGTCAAGAGCATTCCTTATCTAGAACCAAGATATAATACATGAATTAAATATTACTGATCAATTGAGTAATCCAGGCTTGGGCTCCCTTTAGTCCCATAAAATAACTGTCCATGATGAATGATTTCTAAAACAATTTCTTATGTACTTCATCGCTTTTTATGCCAGCCATCAAGAGTAGCCCTAGACATCTGGGGAACCCCTCATTTTCTCTTCTGCATATCGCTCTGTAAATCCTCTTTTCTGTCCCTGCCTTCCACTCATCCTTTCCCACCTCTTGAAACCCTTTGTCTATGCCCTCTGCAACTCACAGTCCATCATCAGCCAAATCAGTTGTTTCTTCCACCCCTTTTCTGAAGCAGTTCCTTAACTTCTTGGTCTCGTGAGAACCAGTAGCTTTCCTGAGGACACTGTCATCTGTGAAGTCCTGTCAAGTGATGGCTGGTTTTTTCCCACAGCCTTCATACCATGCTGCCTGTAGTAGGCATCCTTCTCCTTTCATGGCTGCTTCCTGTCTATTCTCCCTCATTTTCCCTATAAAGCCCAGACTCTGAGTCCCATGTTGTAGTCATCTTCCAGCCCCACCTCCGGCCCCCGTCATTTCTCCTCATTTCTTGTTGATTTTAGCTCCTGGCTCATTATCATTATTTCCAGCACTACTCCAGCCTTAACTTGTGAGGATTCCAATATCTGCAGAGATGATTCTTTCAACACACTGGCTCTAAGTTCCTTGAACTCCTCTCCTCCAAGAATCTTTTCCTCTACCCTGCCTCATTGCTACAACTTCTCAATATTCTCAATTGTGTGCATCTTACTGTCTGACCTCCTATCTTTCTAGCTCATCCCTTTTTCCAACAGTTTTTCAATCCTTTGGGACCTATAGGCCATTGATCCTGTCACCTTTTCTGCCCCTCATACCTCTGATATCCTCTCTTCCCTCTTCTCCCAGCTTGAATTCCATGGTCAGTCATTTTAATCTTTGCATACTATTTCCTTGCCCTTTTTTTGCATCATCATACTCGCTTGGCAATGTGATAGGTCAGTTAAATCCTGCTCCTCATCTATCCTGCCCTGCTTCCATGCAGCATAATGTGTCTGGAGAAAATCACTCCACCCTGCTGACAGTCTTTAAACTAATGGCTACAAATCTCATGTGAGCCTCTAATGCTGCTTGGCAATCACAAAACATTTCCTAGTCCAATTACTTTCCAACTCTACTGGACTAGTGCTTCTCAATCTATGCGTGGTAAAGGACCAAGTTTTTCCCTACCTCATCATGAACAATAAAATACAATAATATGAATTGTAAAGAAAAATGAAGTTTTAAAAAGACAAAAGTCTAAGTCCAAATTTTTTATTAGATTGAACAAAAATGAAATTACAGTTCAATAATAATGATAACATAGGAAAAGAAGGAATAGAATTACAAAAATTGTACATGTTCATGGAGAGTGTGCTGTACAATGAGATGAATCCACTGATCACACCAGGCACAATTCTCAATTTCTGTGTTGCTAAATTGTTTATTGTGGACCATTAACAAACAGTTTGCAGAACAGCACAGGACCTTGCACCACACTTGGAGTAGCACAATCCAGGATGATTTCTAAGATGATTTTTCATGCTTCCTCTTCTATTCTAATTCCTTGTCTATTACCCTCACTTATAGCTGATTACTTTGCTGCTTATTTCACTGAGAAAATTCAGCCACTCAAAAGAGAGCTCTTTTACCATGTCTACCCATCCACCAGCAACTATTTCCTTATACTCTGATTTCCCTCTTTTCACTGTGGTTGGATTGCCTACAATCCAACTGTCAGCCCCTCCCCTTGTGCCCATTCTTGCCTATTCAAGGATGTATCAATAGCAGTTCTCCCTTACCTCTTTTACATCTTCAACTCTCTGTTCTCTACTAGATCGTTCCCATCAGCATGCTATTATTTCTCCCATCTTAAAAGAAAAAATGAGCCTGCATTAATCTCACTTCTACCGCCAGTTACCACCCCTTTCTTTGCTTCCCTTACCAGCAAAAATTCTGGTAACTTCTAAACTCACTGTCTCTAATTCTTCTCTCATTCTCTCTTAAACCTACCTCATTCATACTCTGACCTATACCACCTTGTGAAAATTGCTCTTGTTAAGCTCACTGGTGACCTCCACATTGCTAAATTCAGTGGTCAGTTCTTACTTCTTGTCTTACTTAAGTGGCATTTAATGCAGTTGATCACTCATTCCTTCTCCTAGAACCACTTTCTTCACTTGGCTTCCATGACACTGTGCTGTCTTAGTTTTCTTCCTGTCTCTCTGGCAGTTCCTTCTGAGTCATCTTTGCAGATTTCTCTTCTACTCTCCAAATCTCAACAGGGGAGTGCTACAGAGTTCAGTCCGTGGACCTCACTTCTTTAGGAATCTCATCCAATCTTATGACTTCAAATACCCTCTAAAGCTGATGATCTTAATTTTTTATCTCAGTCCTACACATCTCTCTTCTCTAGACTCATATATCCATCTGTCCATTATACACCTCTACTTGGATATGGCTTCGTCACTGTTTTAAGCACATTGGGCATGTTCCTGCCTCAAGACCTTAGCCTTGGCTTTTCCCTCAGATATTTGCATTACTTACTTTCTCACCTTCTTCAACTCTTTGCTTGCATATCACCTGCTCAATAAGCCCTACTCTGACCAACTTATTCAAAATTGCAACCCCTCCCTGTATCTCCATTCAGAACTTCCGATCTAATTACCTGGCTGTATTTTTTTTCCCCTATAGCATTTACCACCTTCTAAAATGCTATATAATTTATTTATTATGTTTATTGTCTCTTTTATATAAGCTTTTAGGGCAGGGATTTTGTCTGTTTTTTTCAGTGCTATATCCCTCCGTGCTTAGAACAGCTCCTGACACATAAGTAAATTCTAACAAATATTTGTTGAATAAATTTTGAAAAAGCTACATTATAAACTTTGATTCCTGAATATCCATTTTTTAAATTTAAGTTTGAGAGGAGACGAACCTTCTATCTTTTCTTTTTTATGTGGTAAGTCTTCCCACAACAAGAGGTGTAATTACATATTTTTTCTAAGACTGGATAATAAAAGAGGGGAAAAATAATCCATAAGATGCTTTTCCATTGTTGAATATGAAATTCCATCTTATTTATTGAGCACCTGTTAGGTGTAAAGTATTGTGGTTGCAAAGATGCAGTTTGTCGGGAACACATTGAGGTAAATTAAAAGTTAAAACTGTTCAGAACTAGATACAGAGGTGGTGGTTGCACAACATCATGAATGTACTAAATGTCACTGAATTATTCACTTTACAGTGGTTAATTTTATGTTACGTGAATTTCACCTCAATACAATTTTTTAAAAAAGATTATTACATTACCACAAGGGAAAGATTAACTAAGATATTGCCTGGGGTGGGTTATCGTTTAAAGTAGAGAATGCCAAAAAAGTATCTACAGATAAATTTATGATTGAGCCATGTCTTTAGGGACAAATAGAAGCTCACTTGGAGGAAAAGAAGGGAAAGATATTCCATGTATATATGAAGATACAAAGTCAAGAAACATCTTATATCTCTTTGGCAAACTGCAAAATGTTCAGAATTCTTGGAATATAATTTGCAAGAGGAAAAATGATAGCTGGCAAGAGCTGAATAATAAAGTGCCTTGAAGGCCATGCTAAGGAATTTGGACTTTATTCTAGAAATGATTTGGACCATGGAAAGGTATTTAACAGGGCAATGACATCATCACATTTACTTCTTAGAAAAGTAACTCTGTTGATCACGTGGAAAATTGAGTGAAAGGGATCGGAAGGAAATAGATGAGTTATGTTATTGCAATAGACCAGGTAAGGGATGACAAGTTTATGCAGTTTAATGCCCTGAGACAGGTATGTTCTACCACTATAAGTTGGAGAAACTGGATTAAATCTCTAGGATAAGAAAATGTTAAGGCATTGTTATACCTGCTACTTGAATTTTATTTAATATTCTGTGAATTTCATGATAGGAAAAGTTTAGAAATCCTTTTTTTTTTTTTTCCTTCTTTGTGGAAGGACCAGAATATGCTGTCACTCTTTTTACCTTCCACCCACATTATCATGAAGAATATAACTCTTATCTTTGGAGTTTTGCGTTGAACAATTTAGAATTCCTTGAAACAAGGACTTTAAGGAATTTCCTGCTAAAATTATCTTAAAAAGCTGTTTTAAACCTTAACCAACTAATCACAGGGGTGTTTATTGCTGTATTAATAAGATCAATTAAGAGGGTTCTGTAAGGGTTTAAACTGAATCCTTAGCCAGGCACTGTTGGAATGTGGGAGGATTATATTAGTCTAGTATCACTCATGTATTCACTGTGTGGGATCTTTTAATGCTGTCTCTTAACTCTGCATGTTTCCTGTCAGAAATGGGAAAAAGTTTGCTTGGGCAATGTACATGGGAAGAGTGTTAAGTACACTAGTTTCCAAAATGGGAATGTAACAGAAGAGTAGATCTGGGCAGAATGCTGAAAGAGGTGCCAGGAGTATCACCTTGAGAAATGATTCACTGATTCAGTAAATTGCTTCATGCAAATTGTGCCAAATAGACATTGCTTATGTGTTATGAATTTACTTCCCTGCCCGGATGCCAGGATAGGCCCCAGCTGGCTTGGCACCAACCCGTTCAAAGAGGACGTAGGAGGCCATTTGAATTCCATTTTGCTTGCAAGAGATAAGACCAAATAAACTAGAGATTAAGGAGTTGAGGGAAATGGTAGAGAAGATAATCATGAACTCCCCAGGGTGCAGCCAGTATAAAAATACAAAAGAAAGCTGAATTTGTGAGCTCCTTTCTTTTGGCAATAACAAGGCATTAAGAATCGTAAATGTGGCTCCTTTTTTCTTCAGTCAGACTCTACTTTCTGTATTTGGAATTTTAAAAGCTTGATGCTAGTGTAAAGGCAGCAAAGTAGTAATAATGCAATTTCAAAATATTTTAAAATATTTTTCATGATTTTGGAAAACAGTATTTACACTCAGATATATTGATGAAAATAGCAGTTAGGCTTTGTGCAAACAGCTAAAATCAAGTATTATTTATCCTGGGGTAAACTACCCATGGCATATTTCGTTCAGAACTACTTTCAAGTTATTCAGCAGATACATAATGTGCCCCTGTATGTGAATTCACTTTTAAGAGTTACAAAGAATAAGACACAATTCTTTCCCCTCTCCCCAGTACCAAATTTGGTTGTGGGAATTGGAAAAATAATTTTAAAATGGCATTTGATAAATAGCACAAGTAAACTGGATAGGATAAAAGAAAGAAATCCATTTATTCTAAAGCACTGTAGTCTGTGTCATTAAGATGCTATTGACAATGGGCAATTACCAAAGGAAGCTTAAGAAAGGAAGGGGATCAAAGTTATGTGTTATGAATATTAATCTGTAAGATGTATTGGAAGAGGGAAAGGTAGGAAGGAGACAGACCAATTAAGAGACTACTATCCCTCTGATCTAAAAACTTGAATTGTTTCCCAGTGCTTCCTGAATTATTCATGACCTGGTATTAAAGCCCTCCCATGTGGTTATAATATATTTTGGTGTTCTCCCACTTCTCCCCCTTAAGAGGCTGTAGCTAAATTGGCCTACTCCTGGTTCCAAATACAGTAAAAAAATAGTATGCCTACCAACTTCTTGGCTGATGTTATGTTATTTCCTTTGCCTAAAATGGCCCCCATCTCTACCCATCAAATATTCATTTATTCATTTGTGAGTTGGAGCTGTTTTAAGGTTTGGAGATTGACTGGTAAGTTAAGCTGTTAACTTATGTGGAATTAGTTGCACAAATGAATAATTATGATTCCATGTATAAGTATAGTGCCAGAGAAAGATCTGTTATTGGAGGAACCTCAGGGAGGTGTACCTTAACCTCCCTTAGGGAACTGATAGAAAGGAAGGTTCCTGGAAGAAGCAATGCCTGTCCTAAGCCTTAGGATGGTTAGGAGTTTACCTTGCAGGTATAGAATAGAAAAGAAAGTGAGAGAAAATATTTCAGGCTGAGAGGACAAACTAAGCAAAGGCATTGAACTACAACATAAGGAATATGTTAGGGAAATGCAAGCAATTTGGTGTTCCTAGTATGTAAAGTCTAAAGCTGGTTACTTATACAGTGGCCAGATTGTGGAAAACCTGGTATACTATATCAGGGAACTTGCACTTGCTCTGTAAGACATTAGTTTCAAAACACTCTTTTAGCAGAACAACGCCTTTTGTAGAAAAGCTTATGCAGAAGCCCTGTACAACAGATAAACTCCGAATTATGCTCTGGTTGAAGCAGAGAGATATGTCCCTTGTCACATGCAAACACAAACATACCATCACTTCTTTGAAAAACACTGCAAAGGAAAGCAACTGAAGGCCTTTAAGTCTCAGAATGACTGATAAGTTAAGCTGTTAACTTATGTGGAATTAGGTGCACAAATGAATAATTATGATTCCATGTATAAGTATAGTGCCAGAGAAAGATCTGTTATTGGAGGAATCTCACGGAGGTGTACCTTAAATGATTATAATTGCGTTTTAGAAATATTCTGGTAACTATGTGAAGGATAGATTTAAGGGGCAGAATATCACCAATGAAGAGACTGTATTAGTAGTTTGGATAAGAGAGAATAAGAGGCTTTTGACACCAGCTGTGATGGAGTAACTGGTACAAGACTAGCCCTCCCATTGCAAACAAAATAAGACTGGACCAAAAAAATATATATAGCAGCCAGAGATTGGTTCAACATGGTGGAGTAGAAGGATGTGCGCTCACTCCCTCTTGCAAGAGCACCGGAATCACAACTAACTGCTGAACAATCATCGACAGGAAGACACTGGAACTCACCAAAAAAGATACCCCACACCCAAAGACAAAGGAGAAGCCACAGTGAGATGGTAGCAGGGGCACAATCACAATAAAATCAAATCCCATAACTGCTGGATGGGTGACTCACAAACTGGAGAACACTTGTACCACAGAAGTCCACCCACTGGAGTGAAGGTTCTGAGCCCCACGTCAGGCTTCCCAACCTGGGGGTCCGGCAACGGGAGGAGGAATTCCTAGAGAATCAGACTTTGAAGGCTAGTGGGATTTGATTGCAGGACTTCGACAGGACTGGGAGAAACAGAGACTCCACTCTTGGAGGGCACACACAAAGTAGTGTGCGCATCGGGAACCAGGGGAAGGAGAAGTGACCGCATAGGAGACTGAACCAGACCTACCTGCTAGTGGTGGAGGGTCTCCTGCAGAGGTGGTGGGTGGCTGTGTCTCACCATGAGGACAAGGAAACTGGCAGCAGTTCTGGGTAGTACTCCTTGGTGTGAGCCCTCCCAGAGTCCGCCATTAGCCCCACCAAAAAGCCAGGTAGGCTCCAGTGTTGGGTCGCCTCAGGCCAAACAACCAACAAGGAGGGAACCCAGCTCTACCCATCAGCAGACAAGCAGATTAAAGTTTTACTGAGCTCTGCCCATCACCAGTCCCTCCCATCATGAAACTTGCACAAGCCTCTTATATAGCCTAATCCAACAGAGGGCAGACAGCAGAAGCAAGAAGAACTGCAATCCTGCAGCCTGTGGAACAAAAACCACATTCACAGAAAGATAGACAAGATGAAAAGACAGAGGGCTATGTACCAGATGAAGGAACAAGATAAAACCCCAGAATAACAACTAAATGAAGTGGAGATAGGCAACCTTCCAGAAAAAGAATTCAGAATAATGATAGTGAAGATGATCCAGGACCTCGGAATAAGAATGGAGGCAAAGATCGAGAAGATGCAAGAAATGTTTAACAAAGACCTAGAAGAATTAAAGAACAAACACCCAGAAGAATTAAAGAACAAACACACAGAGATGAACAATGCAATGACTGAAATGAAAAATACACTAGAAGGAATCAATAGCAGAATAACTGAGGCAGAAGAACGGATAAGTGACCTGGAAGACAGAATGGTGGAAGTGGAATTCACTGCCACGGAACAGAATAAAGAAAAAAGAATGGAAGGAAATGAAGACAGCCTAAGAGACCTCTGGGACAACATTAAACACAACAACATTCGCATTATAGGGGTCCCAGAAGGAGAAGAGAGAGAGAGAAAGGACCCGAGAAAATATTTGAAGAGATTATAGTCAAAAACTTCCCTAACATGGGAAAGGAAATAGCCACCCAAGTCCAGGAAGCGCAGAGAGGCCCATACAGGATAAACCCAAGGGGAAACATGCCGAGACACATAGTAATCAAATTGACAAAAATTAAAGACAAAGAAAAATTATTAAAAGCAACAAGGGAAAAATGACAAATAACATACAAGGGAACTCCCATAAGGCTAACAGCTGATTTCTCAGCAGAAACTCTACAAGCAAGAAGGGAGTGGCATGATATATTTAAAGTGATGAAAGGGAAGAACCTACAACCAAGATTACTCTACCCGGCAAGGATCTCATTCAGATTCGATGGAGAAATCAAAAGCTTTACAGACAAGCAAAAGCTAAGAGAATTCAGCACCACCAAACCAGCTCTACAACAAATGCTAAGGGAACTTCTCTAAGTGGGAAACACAAGAGAAGAAAAAGACCTACAAAAACAAACCCAGAACAATTAAGAAAATGGTAATAGGAACATACATATTGATAACTACCTTAAAACTAAATGGATTAAATGCCCCAACCAAAACACACAGGCTCGCTGAATGGATACAAAAACAAGACCCATATATATGCTGTCTACAAGAGACCCACTTCAGACCTAGGGACACATACAGACTGAAAGTGAGGGGATGGAAAAAGATATTCCATGCAAATGGAAATCAAAAGAAAGCTGGAGTAGCAATACTCATATCAGATAAAATAGACTTTAAAATAAAGAATGTTACAAGAGACAAGGAAGGACACTACATAATGATCAAGGGATCAATCCAAGAAGAAGATATAACAATTATAAATATATAATATAACAATATAAATATATATAATATATATATTTATATATTATAATATAACAATTATAAATATATATATAGTGAAGATGATCCAGGACCTCGGAGTACACCTCAATACATAAGGCAAATGCAAACAGCTATAAAAGAGGAAATCAACAGTAACACAATAATAGTGGGGAACTTTAACACCTCACTTACACCAATGGACAGATCATCCAAACAGAAAATTAATAAGGAAACAAAAACAGCAGATTACACTTTCTTCTCAAGTGCACATGGAACATTCTCCAGGATAGATCACATCTTGGGTCACAAATCAAGCCTGAGTAAATTTAAGAATATTTAAATCATATAAAGCATCTTTTCTGACCACAACGCTATGAGATTAGAAATCAGTTACAAGAAAAAAAACACAAACACATGGAGACTAAACAATACGTTACTAAATAACCAAGATATCACTGAAGAAATAAAAGAGGAAATCAGAAAATACCTAGAGACAAATTACAACGAAAACACCACGATCCAAAACCTATGGGATGCAGCAAAAGCAGTTCTAAGAGGGAAGTTTATAGCAATACAAGCCTACCTCAAGAAACAAGAAAAATCTCAAATAAACAATCTAACCTTACACCTAAAGGAACTAGAGAAAGAAGAACAAACAAAACCCAAAGTTAGTAGAAGGAAAGAAATCATAAAGATAAGAGCAGAAATAAATGAAATAGAAACAAAGAAGACAATAGCAAAGATCAATAAAACTAAACACTGGTTCTTTGAGAAGATAAACAAAATTGATGAACCATTAGCCAGTCTCATCAAGAAAAAGAGGGAGGGGACTCAAATTAGTAAAATTAGAAACGAAAAAGGAGATGTTACAACAGACACCGCAGAAATACAAAGCATCCTAAGAGACTACTACAAGCAACTCTATGCAATAAAATGGACAACCTGGAAGAAATGGACAAATTCTTAGAAAGGTATAACCTTCCAAGACTGAACCAGGAAGAAATAGAAAATATGAACAGACCAATCACAAGTAATGCAATTGAAACTGGGATTAAAAATCTTCCAACAAACAAAAGCCCAGAACCAGATGGCTTCACAGGTGAATTCCATCAAACTTTTAGACAAGAGCTAACACCTATCCTTCCCAAATTCTTCCAAAATAAAGCAGAGGGAGGAACACTCCCAAACTCATTCTATGAGGCCACCATCCCCCTGATACCAAAACCAGACAAAGATACTACAGAGAAAAAAAAATTATAGACCAATATCACTGATGAATATAGATGCAAAAATCCTCAACAAATACTAGCAAACAGAATCCAACAACACATTAAAAGGATCATACACCATGATCAAGTGAGATTTACCCCAGGAATGCAAGGATTCTTCAATATACGCAAATCAATCAATGTGATACACCACATTAACAAATTGAAGAATAAAAACCATATGATCATCTCAATAGATGCAGAAGAAGCTTTTGACAGAATTCAACACCCATTTGTGATAAAAACTCTCCAGAAAGTGGGCATAGAGGGAACCTACCTCAACATAACAAAGCTCCTATACAACAAACCCACAGCAAACATCATTCTCAATGGTGAGAAACTGAAAGCATTTGCTCTAAGATCAGGAACAAGACAAGGATGTCCACTTTTGCCACTGTTATTCAACATAGTTTTGGAAGTCCTAGCCACAGCAATCAGAGAAGAAAAAGAAATAAAAGCAATACAAATTGGAAAAGAAGAAGTAACACTGTCACTGTTTGAAGATGACATGATACTATACATAGAGAATCCTAAAGATGCCACCAGAAAACTAGAGCTACTCAATGAATTTGGTAAAGTTGCAGGATACAAAATTAATGCACAGAAATCTCTTGCATTCCTATACACTAATGATGAAAAATCTGAAAGAGAAATTAAGGAAAGACTCCCGTTTACCACTGCAACAAAAAGAATAAAATCCCTGGAATAAACCTACGTAGGGAGACAAAAGACCTGTATGCAGAAAACTATAAGACACTGATGAAAGAAATTAAAGATGATACAAATAGATGGAGAGATATACCATGTTCTTGGATTGGAAGAATCAGTATTGTGAAAATGACTATACTACCCAAAGCAATCTACAGATTCAATGCAATCAAATTACCAATGGCGTTTTTTACAGAACTAGAACAAAAAATCTTAAAATTTGTATGGAGACAGAGAAGACCCTGAATAGCCAAAGCAGTCTTGAGGGAAAAAAACGGAGCTGGAGGAATCAGACTCCCTGACTTCAGACTATATTACAAAGCTACAGTAATCAAGACAATATGGTACTGGCACAAAAACAGAAATACAGATCAATGGAACAGGATAGAAAGCCCAGAGATAACCCCATGCACCTATGGTCAACTAATGTATGACAAAGGAGGCAAGGATATACAATGGAGAAAAGACAGCCTCTTCAATAAGTGGTGCTGGAAAACTGGACAGCTACATGTAAAAGAATGAAATTAGAACACTCCTTAACACCATACACAAAAATAAACTCAGAATGTGTTAGAGACCTAATGTAAGACTGGACACTATAGAACTCTTAGAGGAAAACATAGGAAGAACACTCTTTGACATAAATCACAGCAAGATCTTTTTTGATCCACCTCCTAGAGTAATGGAAATAAAAACAAAAATAAACAAATGGGACCTAATGAAACTTCAAAGCTTTTGCAAAGCAAAGGAAACTACAAACAAGACGAAAAGACAACCCTCAGAATGGGAGAAAATATTTGCAAACAAATCAACGGACAAAGGATGAATCTCCAAAATATATAAACAGGTCATGCAGCTCAATATTAAAAAAACAAACAACCCAATCCAAAAATGGGCAGAAGACCTAAATAGACATTTCCCCAAAGAAGACATACAGATGGCCAAGAAGCACATGAAAAGCTGCTCAACATCACTAATCGTTAGAGAAATGCAAATCAAAACTACAATGAGGTATCACCTCACACCAGTTAGAATGGGCATCATCAGAAAATCTACAATCAACAAACGCTGGAGAGGGTGTGGAGAAAAGAGAACCCTCTTGCACTCTTGGTGGGAATGTAAATTGATACAACCACTATGGAGAACAGTACGGAGGTTCCTTAAAAAGCTAAAAATAGGATTAGCATATGACCCAGCAATCCCACTACTGGGCATATATCCAGAGAAAAGCATAATTCAAAAAGACACATGCACCCCAATGTTCATTGCAGCACTATTTACAATAGCCAGGTCATGGAAGCAACCTAAATGACCATCGACAGACGAATGGATAAAGCTGTGGTACATATATACACTGGAATATTACTCAGCCTTAAAAAGGAACGATGTTGGGTCATTTGTAGAGACGTGGATGGATCTAGAGACTGTTATACAGAGTGAAGTAAGTCAGAAAGAGAAAAACAAATATCGTATATTAATGCATATATGTGGAAGCTATAAAAGTCACATGGATGAACCGGTTTGCAGGGCAGAAGTAGAGACACAGATGTAGAGAACAAACGTATGGACACCAAGAGGGGAAAGTGGCATGGGGTTGGTCGTGGTGTGATGAATTCGGAGATTGGGATTGACATATATACACTAATATGTATAAAATAGATAACTAATAAGAAACTGCTGTATAAAAAAATAAAATAAAATTCAAAAATTGAAAAAAAAATATATAGCAGCTATTTTCAGGCATTGGACAATAGGCAGCCAAAGACAGTGATGGTCACCATTCTCCCTGAAGAAAAAGAAGGCTCAGAAGAAGCATCATACAAGGCAAAAAGGTTTAAAAAAAAAAAAGAAAAAGAAAAATTTCTCTCATGTTACCGAACCTGAAAGATATACAATTTTTAGACTAATTCAGTGTAAACAAGTAAATGTGAACTAGTAAACTAAATTAGGACAATCAGAATGGACAGAATCGTTTTTCTAAAATTGTCTTTTCTAAAACTGATTTTCTTTGGCTGTATACTAAGATTTGTAAACTCCAGCTTAGTTCATTTGAAGATACTTGAAATATTATACTAACTTTTAAGAAGCAGGTCAATATCTTTAAAAGAATTATTTATGTAAGAAACAGTCAGTGGTGTTGTAAAAGCAAATGATTCTTAAGAAACACACGTTTAGAATAAAAGTAAATACTATTCTCCCTTATATTCTGAGTCAGAGATAAAATGCCCTCAACTTTAAGAGTGATACTGTGAATAAAACCGTTCTTCATATTTTAAGTTTCAACAGTGGGAAAGAAGAGTCTACATTGAAACTTTGAGAATATAATTGTGAGTGAAGTTTAGGCCCAAATAAGAAGTTTGATATATTTTATTTATTCTCTTCTTAGATATGATAGAGACAAAGTATATGATAATAGAAACCATTTCTTTCTTTTTCCTGGATATGGCCTTTATAAATTTCCACAGATAAGATTGTAGGTCATTCCCTCCTAAAATGTCAAAAATAGCTCCTCTTTTCTCTATGGCTTAGGCCTTCATTATTTCAGGTAATAGGAGTTTGGGGGGAACTATTACAAAAATAGTTATGTTTATTTATGTTCATCTGTTTGTTCAAAGATCCAGACTACTTTTTTTTTTTTCCAAATTTACCTCCATGCTTTCCTAAGGCAGGTAGAGGATACATTTTTACCTTTCTTACTAGGAGGGAGTTATTTAACCTCTTGGTGCTACTCTTTTAATTATTTAAGTAGAGATCATTTCCATCCTGAAAGGGGTGGATGACTTAGATTACTGTTCTTAAAGTTTTATATTACAGAGAGCTTTTAGAAGACTTATTAGCTTTACTGATGCTATTATTTGATATTCCCTTATTTTTTAGAATTTTACCTTTCTTAATTCCACCATTTGGTTTCTCAGTGTGCAAGCAGTAACCGTAGTTATGGTCATGAGGAAATGAGGAAAGAGGATGAGAATTTTCAGTCCTTATGAAGACATTAGAATTTTGCTCTTCAAATTGTCAGTAGCACAGAGAAAGCTTCCCTTGGTATCATCCCCTTGACCCCAGTCTTAGGAGTTGGATTACTGAGGCAAAGCAGAAAGCATGTACGTTTAAGCCCGTATCTATTCCAGTTTTGCTGGATCAATTGATATGCCCATAGTAATCATCTGGAGAGATAAATTATTCCTCCTCTGTGAAAAGGGGATAATAATAATGGCTTCCTCATAATGTCACACATGTAAATTCCTTAGCCTTGCACATACTAAGAATTTAATGCGGGCTTCCCTGGTGGCGCAGTGGTTGAGAATCTGCCTGCCAATGCAGGGGACACGGGTTCGAGCCCTGGTCTTGTAACATCCCACATGCCGCGGAGCAACTGGGCCCGTGAGCCACAATTACTGAGCCTGCGCGTCTGGAGCCTGTGCTCCGCAACAAGAGAGGCCGCGATAGTGAGAGGCCCGCGCACCGCGATGAAGAGTGGCCCCCGCTCGCCGCAACTAGAGAAAGCCCTCGCACAGAAACGAAGACCCAACACAGCCATAAATAAGTAAATAAATAAAATTTAAAAGCAGGCATCTAAAATTAAAAAAAAAAAAGAATTTAATGCTAGTCATTATTATTGAAATTTGTTAAAAATGTCTGTATTGGAGCCATTGTTATTGAAATTTGTTAAAAATGTCTGTATTGGAGCCATAAGAATTAGAGACTATGATTAATTGTTACTGAATTGGTTGCCTGGACCCGCACCAGGGTCCTAGCCTAGGCCGAGGGGTCTCAGCCGGAGAGGTTCTTTTTCCACTAAGATTCACACAGCCAATAATGAAACTGGCCAAAGAATGGAGGAGTGTGGGAATTTAGTTCGCAAATCAACTTCTCAACCTGATTCGGGCTGAGACACCATAGATATAGAAAGGTCCAGGTAAAAGGGAAAGAATTGAGTAAAGAGAAGTATTCATAAGATATCTGAGAACAAGGCTGTGGTTTGGACCCAGAACTGAGGCAACACCCCTTTTCAGTCCTTGTATGGACTTTTCCAGTTGTCATGGCAATTGTCAGCTGTCGTGGTGCTCATGGTTGTGTCATTTAGCATGCTAATGTATTACAGTGAACGTACCGTGAGGCTCAAGGTCCACTGGAGATCAGGTTTTCTGCCATCTTGGGCCTAGTTGGCTCTAACCAGTTCTTGTTTTTCTGTTTGCAGCTTCCTCCTTTTGTAATTGAGCGTGAAACTCAGATAAGGGCAGTTAGTTTCCATTTGAGGGAGGGGAGGAGGTATGATTCCTGGGCAACTGCCTTGGTGACATAATTCCTGACATATTTTACCAAACTATTTAAGATGTTACAAATACTATTCTTAAGTCTGATAGAGGTTATTAATAAAATCTCATTGTGAAAAGTCTTTGCCCTCTACCCCCAAAGTAAGATGACTTGGTCTTTTAGAATTACCGAAATTGAAAAAAAAAAAAAAAAAAAAAAAAGCAACTTAGAGCCATCCCATTATCCTACAGTGATAACCAGTGCGTAAATTGTAAAATAGTTAACGAAATTAGAGATCTTTTGTACCATACATAGTTCTTATTCCACATGTACAAACAGAAAAAAAAGTTATCCCAGAAAAAGTATTTTTTAGGATTTCAAAAACTAATCTCACTTGTGGAATAAAATATGCCATTTTATGTATCAATTAGTATCTATACACTAAAAACGTGTATAGGTAGTATAGTATTTCATTAACTGTCTCTAAGTGCTTACTTTTAAAATTGGAGAAAATTTAGTTGATTTTACTACTTTTATCTAACAAAACCTTCTTTTAAGAGAATTTTGGAGTGAAATCTTTCTGGTCAACTTTTATTTCCATTTACCTTATTGACGATTGGGCAGGAATGGGACTTGTGAACCAGTTTCTGATGTAAAAGAATCTAATTTGTGTGGGTGTTTTGTTTTCTGAGCTCCCTAAGCAGGTACACACCTGGATGTGATTTGTACATACTTCATGTAAGTTAATTTGCATACCCACCTTTCCTGATCTTTCAGTTTTCTTTTTAAAGAAAAGATTCCTGAAAAAGAGTAATGACTTTAGCCTTTGTGCATACATTATTTCTACATTTCTTCTGTTTTGCTCTGATGATTACACACTCCTGCCTTCATCAATTAAAAACGTTATTCAATCAGAAGGTAGTTATGGCACTATTAAGTTTCATCTCTTTTTTGGTTTACTAGATACCTGTGGAGGGAGGACAGGAGCAGCAGACAGATTCCACCAAAGGGCGATGCCTGAGGAGAACTGTCAGTGTCCCTTCCGAGGGTCAGTTTCCTGAGTACCCACCAGAGGGCGCCGCTAAACTGGGTAAGCTAATGTAAAAGGCAAGAAATTCCTAGTGTTTTTTTTTTTGTTTTTTTTTTTATTTATTTTTGGCTGTGTTGGGTCTTCGTTTCTGCGCGAGAGCTTTCTCTAGTTGTGGCGAGCGGGGGCCACTCTTCATCGCGGTGCGCGGGTCTCACTATCGCAGCCTCTCTTGTTGCAGAGCACAGGCTCCAGACGCGCAGGCTCAGTAGTTGTGGCTCACGGGCCTAGTTGCTCCGTGGCATGTGGGATCTTCCCAGACCAGGGCTCGAACCCGTGTTCCCTGCATTAGCAGGCAGATTCTCAACCACTGCGCCACCAGGGAAGCCCAAGAAATTCCTAGTTTTTATCCGGTAATTTATGGACTTGTTATTGAGTGTTACAATAAAACAAAACATCCTTCATTTACTGTTAAGTAAGTACTTTAAAATATAGTATGTTAACCAAGAATTAGAGATCATTAGAAAGTTTTATTCTTTATAACCAAGTGGCAGCAAAGTTATTTTACAGAGAGAAGATTTATCTGAGCGCTAGTTGGTTTCTGTAAACTCCTAGGCAAGCCGGATGATGTGTTGTTTCTGATTTTACTGCTTGGCTTTAAATTTTTTTTTTTAATTATTATTATTATTATTTTTAAATTTTTTATTTATTTATTTATTCATTTATGGCTGTGTTGGGTCTTCGCTTCTGTGCGAGGGCTCTCCCCAGCTGTGGCAAGTGGGGGCCACTCTTCATCGCGGTGCGCGGGCCTCTCACCACCGCAGCCTCTCCCGTTGCGGAGCACAGGCTCCAGACGCGCAGGCTCAGCAGTTGTGGCTCATGGGCCTAGTTGCTCCGCGGCATGTGGGATCCTCCCAAACCAGGGCACGAACCCGCGCCCCCTGCACTGGCAGGCAGACTCCCAACCACTGCGCCACCAGGGAAGCCCGGCTTTAAATTTTGAAAGAACATTAGGTGATCTTATTGAGGCACTGAGATTCACTGGGGAGCCAGTTTTGGTTGGAAACTTAGTATTGAATGGTCTGTGCCCTGTTCACACAGCTCCTGGTGTTGTCTTGTATAATGTAATGTCAGATTAGGCTAGTTTAGCTGAGCTAATTTTATATGACCCATGTAAATTATATTCAGGACTGTGGTTGGAGTGGGTGACAGAAGGGAGACATCAAAAAACCCCACTTGAGTTGTTATATACTAAAGGAATTAATGTCAATATCAAAGCTGCTCTTTCCCTGTTTCCTACCAAATGATTCTGTTTGGTGTTTTGCATGCTTACCAATGGATATTTAAATAATTAGACCAGTCAGGTAATTTTAAGTGAACATAATTAAGATTAAATAAAATAATGAAAGAATTTGAAAAGTAGGAGTTGCTTTGGTGTTTTGCATTGTGGTATTATTGTTTGCTTAGTGAACCTAGACATTTAGTCATAGACATTTAGTAGGTAGATGAAACAGAATCATTTATTGTCTCTATGTTTGTTAGTATGGATAATTTTGTGATTTTGTTGTATTTTTGAAAATCAGGGTTTTGGTTTTTTTGTTTGTTTTTGCCTTTTCCTTCATTTCCTTTCATTTTCTAAATGGAGCTCAGATTCTTAGTCAGAATTTGAATCCTTTAGCTCTCTTTTTATCCTGTGACATTTATTGCTTTTCTAGACATTAGTCAGGTTAGCAAACACTTTTCTCCAAGGGGTCATACTTGGAAAAATCAAATTTTCCTCGCATCCATTGTACTTCTTTAGCATGTGTTGAAACCAATTTAGGTGTGGGCTTAAATTATATTGCAAACCTTCCTGGATGTAACCATTTTATAGCCTGTTTGTATTTCACATACAAGTTCTATGTGAATTGGACTAGCTCAGAGTCACCTTCTTTCAACTCCTTTGCTGTCATTATTTGTAATGTTATGTTGATGACTCTCTTTGCCACTTCTCTAGGGTCCTTTGACTATTCACACTTTGATCCACAAAAGTCAACTGATTTTTGAGGAACTGTAATTGTAGTCTGAATAACTATTATGACTTTATAGGAGAGAAATATGTAGTAAATTGTTAGATGTCTCCAACATTCCAGGTACAGGTCCAAAAGACAAACTAAGATGAGGTGGCCAAGATGTGTAGTCCAGAGCCAATCCTCCACCTTCTGTCCTTGACAACAAGTCTGGCAGCCGCCTTGACTCATGGCAGTCCATGATCATTTTTGGAGTGGATGTCCTAAATTAGCATTAGGAGCTATGGCCCATAAATATTAGAGAGAAAAAGACTACTTTTAGAGCCATTCTTCCTTATATGCCAATCTAATGTTGAATTAGATAATTATTCTGTTGTTCTATTTTTATTTCTCAGTGGTTTGTCTTGAGGCAAAATTTCCTGCTGTCAGCTATTTAATTGAGCAATTGCTATATATGTAACATTTATGCCAGTCCCTAAGAATGAAAAGAGATAGAGATAAGATTTCTGCCTTTAGAAAATTCTTACTTAGTTAGGAAGATAGATTATTGATGCCTATTCATAGTATATACTATTATTGTTGTATATTGTGTGGCTTTTATTGATTTTTATTTTTTAAAAACATTCATTTATGTGACAAATAATTATTGAGTGTCAACTATGTGCCAAATGCTGTTTTGGGAACTTGAGATATAGCAGTGAAAAAAAAAGTAGACAAAAACCTCTCCCTTAGTGGAGCTTACATTCTCTTGAGTAGTGACAGACAATAAGCAAGAGTAATAAGTAAAATATATACTGTGCTAGAAGGTGATAAGTACAGAGAAAAAAATAAAGTAGGGATCAGGGATAGGAAGTGCCAGGGAAGTATAATTTTAGCTAAGGTGACCAAGGAATGCCCCACTGTTGAGTGACATGTGACTAAAAATTTGATAAAAGTGTGGATATAATGCATGTGGATACCTGTGAGTGAGAGGTTTCACTCGGGAACAGCTAGTATAAAGTAGGAATATGCTAAGAGTGTTGCAGGAACAGCATAGAGGCCAATGAGACTGGAACGGAATGAACAAGGGCGAGAGTAGTTGGAGATGACATCATTGAGCTCTTTGGCAAGCAGATCATAAAGGTTTTGTAGGTCATCGTAGGAGCTTTGGCTTTTACTCTGGGAGGTGGGGAGCCACTGACCTCTATACTGAGACTAGGGAAACAAGAATGGGAGTTTAGAAACTAATTAGGGTGCTATTGCAATAATCTAGACAAGACATGGTAGAACTTGGGCCATAATGGTAGTAGTGGAAGGGCTGAGAAGTGACCAGATTATATTTGAAGGTGGAGCCAACAAGCCAGTTCGCTGGTTGGATTGGATGTGGGAAGTGAGAAACAGAAGAGTGAAGAATTTTGGCTAGAGCAGCCGGAAGAATGAAGTTATTTTTTAAAATAAGGAAGACTGGGAGAACCAAGTTTGAAAGTGGGACTGCCAGGAGCTCAGTTTGGACATCTTAAGTTTGAGGATCTTATTAGATACACAGATAGAAATAAGAGAGTCTGGAAATTAAGGGAGAAGTACAGACTGGAGATACAGATTCAGGCTTTTAGCAAATAGATGGTGTTTGAAGCCATGAGATTGAGTGAGATCATCAAGGGAAGTGTATTTAGGTAGAAGAGAAAAGCTCAACACTAAGCCCTGGAACATTTAGAGGTTAGGAAGATGAGGAAGCATTAGTAAAGGATGGACCAGAGAAAGAGAATGAAAATATAGAATTTTGTTTCCAAATAAGTAAGTCAAGTGTGTGGGGAAGCCCTTCTGTTTTTGCAGGGTTCTTTCCCTTTGCAAGCTCTGCATTCTCTTTGTTCCTCACCAGTAGACGAACCCCAAGGAGGACAGATCAGTTTTTGCAGATGTAAAACCATGGCATACATTTTGATTTCAGGTGTGAGGCAGTCAACTATGGAGAAATGCCCACTCGTGAAAAACATGCACCGTTTATTCTACCTCAGAGAATTCATAAAAGAAAAGAGCCCTGTGAATATAAAGGATCTGTGAAGAACTTTTGTTAGTGGCTGCCAATTTACCGTCCTTCAGAGACTTCAAACTGGTGAAAAAACATGAATGTAAAAAGGATGGGAAGGCCTCTATTTCTGCCTCACACATTGTTCAACATGAGCAAATTCGTAGTGATGGGAAATCTAATAAATGTCAAGAACTTAGAAGAAAAAAGTGTGTGTGAAGAGGCAGAGTGGGGAGTGGTTAAGCCCAGAATGTCCTTCTCACTCGCTAGTTCTCAGTCTCTTGCATTCAGCAGCTTACAGATTACCCAAAATACAAAAAATTTATATTTACCCTGGCATTTGACACAGATTTTGATACAGCAAATTTTTTTCTGTTGAAAATGAGATATTTTCTTAAGGCATATGAACATCTGGCCTGAAGCACCCATTTCCAAATTTAGAAAACCTAGAAAAAACTATTTTCCCCTGGTAACAATATCCAGATTTTAATTTATTCATAAAAAAAAGATTTTTCAAATTGAAACCATGAAAAAGCATGATTTACTGAATTTTCAAAAGGAAATTACTTCTTCAGATGGTAGGGTCTTTGCATACAAACAGTACAGGGAGGTATATAAATTGACCACATGAACTAGAACGAGTAAATATTCATATTCAATGTAAATATAACTTACATGAATTCAACTTTTTTTTAAAAGCCACTGGACACCTTTCAAGAACACTGTTAAACAGAGGAAAAGTGAAAGCTGAACAGTGGACAACATTTTTGTGACACATACATTTATAGAAGAAAATGTGTCTCTACTACTGCATGTTGTCTGCTGCCTGGCTGGGGGATAGCACAAAGGTGAATTGAGAAACTTGTCCAGTCTGGTTGTTGTGTTTCTTCGACATTCCAGTAAAGTTAATGCTTTGATGCCCAAATGGGCAAAGCAAAGTCAGAGCCTGAAGTGAGCAAGACCCTTGTTTGCAGGTGATGTCAGAAACATGATAATAAAGCTGGTTTAATGAGAAAGTGCAAACACTCATAAGTGCATGCTTTCTCAATTCTCAAAAACAACGTTCAAATTGAACTGACACATTCAAAACCAAGCATCTAGTAATTCAAGGCTGCAGAGATCTCCATGCCTCTATTTTATTACATTGAGATAAAATCTTAAAAGTACCCCATGATCTTACTTACAAAATCTCTGGATTTTTAAAAAACTGTGCCTATGATATCCCATTTGTTTCATTATCATGGAGTCCTCAAAACCCAGAAATATCTGGTAAATGTACTTAAAATTATAATTTCACATAGTATGCCTTTGACACACGTTAGCAAGCATAGGAAAAAAGTATTAGAAGTCTTTTAGAGTCAAAGGTAGCTGTGCGAAATTTTCATGTTTATGTAAATGAAGAAGTCAAACAGAAAATCTAAAATAACACCACCAAAAAAAAGGGAAACTAAACTGGAAAAAATTTGAGGAAAAACCAGCCTTGCACACCTATGTTTTGCTAAGTTTATTGACCCAAGTGATGAAAATTTGAGGAAATTTTTAAAAAAAGGAATATTAAAAAGTAGCATATACTAAGACATTTATAAAATTATTGAAAAGGATAACTCATTTAATCAAAATTATTAGAGGATAGTGATTATTCAAATCTTAGCTTTAACCCTGACCGTCTCTGTTAAATTAGGCTGAGGTCTAACTTTATGTGTAAACTAATGACTCTTTTTATTCCCAAGACGTTCACTATTAGGAGTATTGACGTATTTTCAAGATGCTAGAGTCTTCTATAAAAATACAAGGTGGTAATGATAATATTGAAAGAAAGGGAAATGAGAGTAATGAAGATTTAATATTACAAGAAACATATCCTTCCATTTTTCAAATAATAGAATTTTATTTTTTCACATTAATTTTATTTTTTTTAATTTTTATTTTGTATTGGAACATGTTTGATTAATAATGTATTAGTTTCAGGTGTACAGCAAAGTGATTCAGTTATACATATACATGTATCTATTCTTTTTCAAATTCTTTTCCCATTTAGGTTATTGCAGAATATTGAGCCACGTTCCCTGTGCTATACAGTAGGTCTGTGTTGGTTATCTATTTTAAATATAGCAGTGTGTACATGTCAATCCCAAACTCCCAATCTATCCCCACCACCCACCCTTCCCCACTGGTAACCATAAGTTCGTCCTGTAAGTCTGTGAGTCTGTTTCTGTTTTGTAAATAAGTTCACTAAATAATAGAATTTTAAATGGTGATAAATAATGACTGTGTATAGTAGCACTCATTATTTAAATTGACTATTAAATTTATATATATAAAAGTATTTGTGATTATATATCCTTCGCTGTGTAAAAAGCATTTTAGTTTGATGTAGTTCCATTTCTTTATTTTTGCTTTTGTTTCCTTTGCCTAAAGAGACAGATCCAACAACTACTGCTAAGAACAATGTTAAAAAGCATACTGCCTATGTCTTCTTCTAGGAGTTTCATGGTCTTAGGTCTTACATGTAGGTCTTTAATCCATTTTGAGTTTATTTTTGCATATGGTGTGAGAAAGTAGTCCAGTTTGAATCTTTTGCATGTGGCTGTTCAGTTTTCCCAACACCATTTATTGAAGAGGCTATCTTTTCCCTATTATATATTTTTGCCTCCTCTGTCATTGATTAAGTGACCATATAAGCATGGGTTTATTTCTCTTACATTGATCTATATGTCTCTTTTTGTGCCAGTCCTATACTGTTTTGATTGCTGTAGCTTGTAGTATAGTTTGAAATCAGGGAACGTGATACCTCCAGCTTTGTTCTTCTTTCTCAATATTGTTTTGGCTATTTGAGGTCTTTTGTGTTTTCATACAAATTTTCGGATATTTTGTTCTATTTCTGTGAAAAATGTCATTGGTATTTTGATAGGGATTGCATTGAATCTATAGATTGTTTTGGATAATATGGTCATTTTAAAAATATTAATTCTTCCCATCTGTGAGCACGGTATATCTTTTCATTTGTCCATGTTGTCTTTAATTTCTTTCAGCATTATCTTATAGTTTTCTGACTACAAGTCTTTTAATCCTTAGTTAGATTAATTCCAAGGTATTTTATTCTTTTTGATACAATTGTAAATGGGATTGTTTTCTCAATGTCTCTTTCTGATAGTTTGTTATTAATGTATAGAAATGCATCAGATTTCTTATGTTAATTTTGTAGTCTGCAACTTTACCAAATTCATTTATTAGTTCTAATAGTTTTTTTTGGTGGCATCTTCAGGATTTTCTATATATAGTATCATGCCATCTACAAGCAGTGACTGTTTTACTTCTTCCTTTCCAATTTGGATTCCTTTCATTTCTTTTTTTCTTGCCTGCTGTGGCTGGGACTTCAAATACTGTGTTGAATAAAAGTGGACAGAGTGGGCATCCTTGTCTTGTTCCTGATCTTAGAGGAAATGCTTTCAGCTTTTCACTGTCTTGTATGATATTGACTCTGGGTTTGTCATATATGGCCTTTATTATGTTGAGGTATGTTCCCTTTATACCCACTATGTTGAGAGTTTCTATCATAAGTGGATGTTGAATTTTGTTGGAAGCTTTTTCCTGCATCTGTTGAGATGATTGTATACTTTTTATTTTGAGTTTGTTAATGTGGTATATCACATTGATTGACATGCAGGTATTGAACTATCCTTGCTTCTCTGGGATAAATCCCACTTCATTGTGGCATATAATCCTTTTATTGTATTGTTGAATTTGGTTTGCTAATATTTGCCGAGGATTTTTGCATGTTATGTTCATCAGTGATATTGTCCTGTAATCTTTTTTTTCTTTTTTTTTTGGTCGTGTCTATCTGATTTTGTTATCAGGGCAATGGTGGCCTTGTAGAATGTGTTCAGAAGCATTCCTTTCTCTTCAATTTTTGGGAATAGTTTAAGAAAGGTGTTAACTCTTTAAATGTTTGGTAGAATTCACTTGTGAAGCCCTCTGGCCCTGGACATTTGTTTGTTGGTAGTTTTTAAAAAATTACGGATTCAGTTTCCTTCCTGGTAATCAGTATGTTCATATTTTCTGTTTCTTCCTGATTCAGTCTTGGGAGATAGTACATTTCTAGGAATTTGTTCATTTCTTCTAGGTTGTCCATTTCATTGGCATATAATTGTTCATAGTAATCTCATGGTCTTTTGTATCTCTGTGTGGTCAATCATAACTTCTTTCATTGCTGATTTCATCTATTTGGTACCTCTCTTTTTATTTGTATTCTTTATGAGTCTGGCTAAAGGTTTATCAATTTTTGTTTATCTTTTCCAAGAACCTTCTCTTAGTTTCATTGATCTTTTCTTTCTTTTTTTTTTAGTCTCCTTGTATTTCTATTCTGATCTTTATGATTTCTTTCTTTCTCCAGTCTTTGGGTTTTTCTTGTTCATTCTTTTTTCCTAGTTGTTTTAAGTGTAAGGCTAGATTATTTATTTGAGATTTTTCTTGTTTCTTGAGGTAGGCTTGTATCACTGTAAACTTCCCTCTTAGAACTGCTTCGTCTGCATTCTGTAGATTTTGGATCATTGTGTTTTCATTTTCATTTGTCTCCAGGTATTTTTTGACTCTTTGATTTCTTCAGTGATCCATTGATTGTTTAGTAACATATTGCTTAGCCTCCATATGTTTGTGTTTTTTGCAGTTTTTTTCTTGTGGTTGATTTCTAGTCTCATACTGTTGTGTTTGGAAAACATGCTTGATATGATTTCAGTCTTCTTAAATATAAAATATCTTAAATATATTTGTCTGTGGCCTAGGATGTGATCTATCTCAGAGAATGTTTCATGTGCACTTGAAAGGTGTGTGTATTCTGCTGCTTTTGGATGGACTATTCTATGTATATATCTATTACATTCAAATAGTTAATGTGTTATTTAAGACCAATGTTTCCTTATTGATTATCTGTCTGGATGATTTATCCACTGAGGTAAGTGGGGTATTAAAGTCTCCTACTATGATTGTCTTACTGTCATTTTTCCCTTTAATGTTTGCTAATATTTGCTTTATGTGTTTAGGTGCTCCTGTGTTGGATGCATATGTATTTACAAGTGTTACATCTTCTTGTTGGATTGATCCCTTTATCTTTATGTAATGTCTTCTTTGTCTCTTGTTACAGTCTTTGTCTTAAAGTGTATTTTTTCTGATGTAAGTATTGCTACCCTGGCTTTCTTCTCATAGAATTTAGTGTTATGTTTGGATTCCTTTCTCTCATTTTGGTGTGTATCTATTATATATTTTTGGTTTGTAGTTACCATGAAGTTCATATGTAACAACCTGTCTATATGTGATTATTTTAAGTTGATGATCTCTCTTTTTTTTATTTTTAGCTTTTTATTATGAGAATTTTCAAACACAAAGTTGAATAATGCAATACACATCCATGTGCCCATTACAGAACTTCATCAATTGTCATCATTTTGCTAATCTTGCAGAAACAAGTGTTAATTATAATCAGAGATAAAACAGGATTCAAACTTTGTGGAAAACAGTAAAATATACTTTTTTACCAACAGTCAAATGGTGAAGATGGGCAAAATCATCTCATGGTGCAACATGGTAAAGTAAATAGAGGGTTAAGGTCCTTAATAGAAGGATGCGTCTTGCATGAAAGGAGGTGGGACATATTTTATAGGCCCCTCTTCATGCTGCAGGAAGATTAAGTTGATGATCTCTTAAGTTCGAACACATTTTAACCACCCTACATTTAACACCACCCCCCGACATTTAATGTTTGTGACATCATATTTTACATCTTATGTTTTGTCTATCCCTTAACTACTTATTGTAGATATAGATGATTTTACTACTTGTGTCTTGTAACCCTCCTACCAACTTTGTACATGGTTGATTTACTACCTTTACTGTATGTTTGCCTTTACAAATGAGATTTTTCCTTTTGTAATTTTTGTATTTCTAATTGTCATCTTTTCTCTTCCCCGTAGTAAAGTCTTTGAAACATTTTTTGTAAGACCAGTTTAATGATGATGAGCTCTTTTGGCTTTTGCTTTTTTGTAAAACTCTTTATCTCTCCTTTAAATCTGAATGATAGCCTTGCCAAGTAGAGGATTCTTAGTTGTAAGGGTTTTTTTTCCATCACTTTGAATATATCATGCCACTCCCTTCTGGCCTGCAAAGTTCTTGCTGAAAAGTCAGCTAATAGTCTAATGCCGGGGTCCCCAATCCCCAGGCTGCGGACCGATACCGCTCCTGGCCTGTTAGGAACGGAGCTGCACAGCAGGAGGTGAGCGGCGGGCGAGCAAGCGAAGCTTCATCTGCCGCTCCCCATGGCTCCCCATCGCTCACATTACTGCCTGAACCATCCCCCGCATCACTCACATTACCACCTGAACTACCACCCCCCCATCCATGCAAAAATTGTCTTCCACAAAACCAGTCCCTAGTGCCAAAAAGGTTGGGGACCACTGGTCTAATGGTTGTTCCTTTGTACCTAACTAGTTGCTTTTCTCTTGCTGCTTTTAAAATTTTCTTGTTACCTTTAATTTTTGCCCTTTTAATTATAACGTGTCTTGTTGTAGCTCTCTTTAGGTTCATTTGTTTTGGACTCTCTGTGCTTCCTGGGCTTGGATATTTGTTTCCTTTCCCAGGTTAGGGAAGTTTTCAGCTATTATTTCCTCAAATAAGTTCTCTGTCGCCCTCTCTCTCTTTCTTCTCCTTTTGGTACCCCTATAATGTAAATGTTAGTATGCTTGATGTTGTCTCAGAGGTATCTTAAAAACTATCCTTATTTTTTTAAATTCTTTTTTGTTCAGCTTGGGTGATTTCCACTACTCTGTCGTTCAGTTCACTGAGCTGTTACTCTGTATCATCTAATCTACTTTGGATTCCTTCTAGTATATTTTTTATTTCAGTTATTGTAGTCTTCAGCTCTGTTTGGTTCTTCTTTGTATTTTCTAACTCTTTGTTAAACACTTCACTGTGTTCATCCATTCTTCTCCCAAGTTCATTGAGCATGTTTATGATCATTACCTTGAACTCTTTATTGGGTAGATCGCTTATGTCTTCTTTGCTTAGTTTTGCTTCTGGGATTTTTGTCTTGTTCCTTTGTTTGGAACATCTTCTATCTCCTTGTTTTGCCTAATTCTCTTTCTCTGTATTAGGTAGGTCAGTTACATTTCCCAATTTTGGGTAAGTGGCCTTATGTAGGAGACATCTTATGAGGCCCAGCAGGACACTCCCCTCTGGTCACGAGAGCTATGTACTCTAGGGGTGTCCCCTGTGTGGGCTCCATGGGCCCTTCTGTTGTGTTGGAGCTGACTACGATGGGTGGGCTGATAGGCAGGGCTGGCCCTTAGCCCAAAAGGCTGCCAGGCCATGCCTCATTCAGTGGCTCCCAGCCTATTGGTCCTAAAGCCATTTTTTAAATTTCACTCTTATAAGCTAGATTTAGATTAACAGCTAAATCATTTCTTAAATCGGTAAACCAAGGAAATCGGTTCTGAGTCAAGGTATCAGACCACAGTCTCTTCTAAGTTATAAGTGGATGTTTAGATTCCTGATTTGCTCTTTTATCTTCCTCCCCACCCTCATCATGGAATAGTACAGATTAGTTCAGTTTTGTGAAAGGTGATTCCAAGGCAATGCTGCCCATCTGGTTGTGCAAATTATGTGTTGCCCAGCAACTAGGGGTACATGTCATCTAATTCTCATTGTTGATTTGTCCTTATTTTATAAAACGTCCAGCAGATGGCAGTAAGGTGTCTTAAATAAAAAATTCCTTTTCTGATTCAGTTAAGTCATTTGTATAGGCTACTGTCAGGGTTGCTGTAAATCCAGAAGACCTGGGGAAGGAGAAATCATGAAGGAAGTCAGTGTTTAACTGTGGACCAGCTACTTGCTAAGTTTAGAAACTGTATCATATCTTAATATTTAAGTTAGTCTAACACACTTTTTTTTTAACTTAAATAAAATACATTCTATTCTTCAACTTTGACTGTATACTTTTATAACAATCTGGAAGGTCAGGCTAGAATTTTCAAATTTGGTCCCATGTCATGAGAGGCCCTACAAACAGGCATGCGGACACCCTGGCTGATACATTCAAGCTCTGTTGGGGTTGGTGCCCCAAAACACCAACCAAGTAGAGCCCTCTAAAATGTGATGCCCAGGCGAGGGGCCTCTCTCGACCAGTCCTAAGGCAATATTAACCTTAGTAAACCACTATGGTAGTTGGAGAATTGGGTGGGAATAGTAATGAGTGGCATCAGGAATGGTTTTTGATTCAGCCTGGACTTCTGAAGAGAAAAATGGTGTATTGAACATAAGCATATAATTTGTATTCCTCGCAGAAACCCCACTACAACTGTAGTAAAGGGATATTCTTTTAAAGACATGATCCTTCAAGGATAAGGAGAATGGCAAAGAAGAAAACAACCACAAAAAACAATAATACATAATAATAAATTGAAAGCTGGAAAGCAAATGGAGTGTGGTAAATGACCTAGCTGACCTGAGAAAGCCAAATCTTAATCTAGCAACGAAGAAAGCCAAGAACCAACCAGATTTTACCTCAGAATCTTCAAATAGCTCAGGAATCGATGGCACCAGGATCGCATAGTAGTAGATCCCTCAGTCTTCTCCTCTCCCCCAGACCACTGAATCGTTGCTCTTCCTGCACCCATCTCTACCCTAATGGAAGGCTGTAGGTTAATTCTCTGGGGGAGAAAACTCAAGGGTCTCTGGACTGGGTTATACCAGGCAAAGTTGAGAGCACAGGGCACTCTACCAAATACAAGGGAATAAAATGAACACCTGCATACTGAATGATGAGACCCCTCCACCTGTCTCCCTCACTTGCCTTTTACCCTCCAGGCAGGAGATCAGTGCCATGGGGATACTTAACCAGCCCAAGAGGAAAGACGTAAGGACACTGACATTCCCAAAGCTAGTAGTCATCAGAGGGAAAGCCTCTAGCTTGAAAGAAAAAATCCAAAACAAATAAAAAACAAAAGGAAAAAGAAACTTGGAGGAACAGAGATATTCAGGGAATAGAAAACTTAAAAAAAATATATGATTATTTTCAGAGAGAGAAGATATTACATACGTGAGACAAGAACTGAATGTTACACAAAGCCAAAATGCTGCTGTGTATTAAAAAAAATTGTAACAGAAATAAAACTCAGTAGAAGTGTTGGAAGATGACAATGAGGAAATATCCCAGAAAGTAGAGGAAAAAAAAGATAAAATAATTAGAGTATCAGTTTAGGAAGTCAAAACAATGAGTTCCAGAAAAAGAAAAACAAGGGGAGGAAATCACTAGCAAAATAATTTAAGAAAATTCCCACAACTGAAGGATATGAGGTTCCAGATTGAAAGGAATTACTAAGTGCCTATGACAAGGCACATTTTCGGGAAATTTCAATTTGTCTCTGATGACAAAGAGGCCGTTTTACAAACTGCCAAAGAAAGGAAAAACAGACTACAAACTAAGGATCAGAAATCAGAATGGCTTCAGACTTCTATCAGCAGTTTCAGAAGCTAGAAAAGAATGAGGAATGCCCTCAGTCTTCTGATGGAAGATTATTTCAATATAGAATTCTGTATTTAGCTGTAAGTCATGAATTGCACATGAGGATAAAATAAAGACATTTTCAGACATACAAGGTTAAAAAAATTACCTGCTACACATCATTTCTCCTGAGGCTAATGGGATACATTGTTAACCATGAACGAGCAGGATGTGGGATATAGGATAGGAGATCCAGTTCAGGGGAGAGACGGAGGGTGCAGAGGGAACCCGGTTACATAGCTCGGTAGCAGCCGCAGAGTGATGACAGCCAGTTCAGACTGGAGCAGTCAGAAGGCTGCCGTGAAGACTTCTCCAAGAAGACCAAATTGATATAACTGAATTAATTGAAATAACAGGAAACGAATATGGGATCAAATTGACAAAAAGGACATAGAAATCTAAGCAAATAAATGATGACAATAACTAAAGCAAGTTTCCATGCTTGTTCAATACTAGTTGTAATGTCCTCTTAGACTTGAGGTGATAAGCAACATAAATAAATGCTTTTATGACTAAAGCCAACTTCCTCCCACTTTATTATAAGTATTTAATTCATAAAATTTCCTCTATTTTAGAAGCTAGATAAGTTAAAATCAAAATAGCACACTTGAGTCATTCCTAGTTCTGCTCTCTCACTGATTCACTAAACATCCTTCTCCAGTAACTGTCACATTCTAATTTTTAGTATATTATCTGGTTCTAGAACTGACTAGAAGTTAGGACACTTTAGGACTAGCTCAGTTCTTCATCATCCTTTTCTAAAAAGCAGCTTATTTGTGCTCACTACCTAATCATATTTCTGTACCTTGAAATCTGATTTCATCTGCCACTGAAATTTCCAGCAGTATCAGAGATGTGATAAGTTCCATAACTGCTGTCCTCTTCACCTTCTAACTCTCTTCAGAGTTTGTAATGGTTGACTTCCCTCCCCTCTTTAGAGCTCTCCTTTCTTGACTTCTGTTACTTTTTTTCTCTTGGTTGTGTTTCTCCCTCGCTGTACCTTCTTGACTATTTCCCTCTTTGTAAGTGCAGGTATCTAAAGGTCTTATCCTTACCCTTCTTCGCTTGCTTTGTCCTTTCTCTGTAGACAACTTCACCTATCTTCATGTTTCCAGATATCATCTTGGTGCCAATAACTTTTAAGTCCCTATTTCTGGCTTTAATTTCTCAGTTCCAGACCTGAATTCCCAATTGGTCATCTGAACATCTCTACTGGAATGTTCAAAACTGAAGCCATTCTCTTTGTGTAGTTCCCTTCTTTATCCCCTCCTTCCCCCCAGCCTCTTGTTCTCATGTGATTGCTGTTTCTGTTAATATGACCACCATCCTTCTAGTCCTTCTAACCTTACATTACTCATTTGTTTCTACCTAGATGTCTTAATAACTACCCATCTATCTCTTCTTGGTTCTGTCTTCTTCCCTCATGTTATTCCTTTCACTGCTTGTTTGGCATTAATCTTCTTAAAATCACTATTGAATCATATTACTTTATTTCTTTAAACACTTTTGCCATATCTCCATTATCTATAGGATGAAATCCAAATTTGCAATAACACTACAGGTCCTCTGAATTCTGACCCAGACTTGGCTCTCTAACTTCCTCTTTCTTTACCCACCACAGATATTCTGGGTCCAGGCCTCGTAGGACTGCTTCAGGTTTCCCGGGCATTCTCATACCTGGGCTTCTGCTCACATTGGGCCATCAGCCTGGATTATCTTGCTATGTTCTCTCACTCCACCACCCTCATCTATGATAGTCGCATTTGTCCTGAAGCCCAATTAGATATCACCTCTTGGCAGTTGTTTCTTTTATTCCACTAATCTGAATTCACAGCATTTATCTCTGATAAACAGCTCCTTTTTTAACCTGTAATAATGAATGTATGTCCTTACACTTTTAACAAGTTGTTGGTGTGTATCTTCTTTACTAGATTGGAACCTCTTAGTTGACAACACTATCTTCATTTTGGTGTCACCATGGCAACTAGCAGGTTGTTTTGTGCATGGTTGCAGGTTGAGTGAGTGAGTGATTGTTAAGCAAATGACTGACACATTAGAGAAACCTTTGCTTGACTTTTTCAGGTGAGGCACTTCAAAGTGAAAAGTAATCTTAGGTGTGGGAAGTATTTCCCCTCCACCCCAATCCTCTGCAGGGAAAACCACATCCACTTCAGAGAAATATTTTAGGAATGATATTAGAGAATTAGTATCATTATGCGGCCACAGGGACTATAAACAGTTATACAGTCACAACTGTTGGTTCTGATAAATGCAAAGTTGATATGCGCCATTGTCCAAGTTAACAAGTCATAGCGTCAAGTGTACCTGGTTGCAAATGTCAGATCTGAACTCTTAGATTGTGCTGCTGGTTAATATTGTAACCATAGTTGTGTTAGTGAGCGCAGCATCTGTGCTTTTTTTTTTTTAAAGATTTTGTTGGTAGTAAATAGCTTTTATTAAATATTTTCTTGTTCCTAATACAGAATGGTAAGATAAAATAAGTTCTTTTAATAATAGAAAATGATCTTTTTATCCTTTCTGCTGCATTTCAGGTTGATAGCATACACATGTGTGCTATTGTTGGCGTTTCGGTTAAGAGATTAATTAGTCTATCAAAATCACAGGAGCAGATTTAGCAGTTATCTCACAGGTAGGGAGCTTACTGCTTTAGGAAAGAAAGTTCATACCTGTGACTGGAACTCTCCATTCTCTCTGAAAGGATTGCCTTTATCAGAGGCAGTTGTGAGGCAGTGGAAATGGCACAAGGTTTGAAGTTGCCCTAACTGGATTCCAATTCCATCTCTTCTCATCATATATTTTTTTTAAGATTTTTTTGTGTGTGATGTGGACCATTTTTTTTTAAATTAATTTTTATTGGGGTATGGTTGCTTTACAATGTTGTGTTAGCCTCCACTGGACAACAAAATGAATCAGCCATACACATACAGATACCCCCTCCCTTGAAGTGGACCATTTTTAAAGTCTTTATTGAATTTGTTACAGTATTGCTTCTGTTTTATGTTTCGGTTTTTTGGCCCCAAGGCCTGTGGGATCTTAGCTCCCCAAACAGGTATCGAACCCACACTCCCTGCATTGGAAGGCGAAGTCTTAACCACTGGACCACCAGGGAAATCCCCTCTTCTCATCATTTTTAACCCTCAGCCTCAGCTTCCTTATCTGAGGAGATGTTTATTATGATTTGAAAGAAGAATGCATGACCAACAACATAAATTTTAATTTGAGACAAACTTCAATTCTCTCTGACTCATGGAACCAGTGAGATAATAGAAGTGTTATGTTTCTCATTTTATGTTTCTCATTTTGCTTGGACAGGTTTAAACCAACCCAATAAAGAAATTTCAGGTATGGCATCTTAGGAAGCATCCTGTCTCTGTATCTCATGACTTTACTCATTTGTTTTTTCCATTTTTACTTGCACAGTTTGGCAAATTCCTTTCTTCTGAAGTACAGTCATAATTCACCATTCTGTTATGTAACTTGAGGTAGAAAGATGGGAGTGGAGTTGTTTATAGTGCATCTTGAGATTTATTTTTGAGACTTGATCTAGGCTCTTGGCTGCTATAGAAACTTTCCAAAAAGGAAAAATATATGATTCAGATAAGTTGAGCAAAATTATCTAAACATTGCTTACTTTACTTGCGCCAGCAGTGTCTCCTTCTCCTCTCTCCTTCCCCTCCCTCTCCCCAACCCTTCCCACCCCCTTCTCCTGTTCTTTTTTTGGGGGGGGAGGGAGCAGGATTGGCTCAGCTATTTACTGAAGCCTTTTTAGTTTATATTTCAAACAGAAGGATTTGTAAATCAGAGAGGTGGAAAATCTAGTTGAGTTTGTATCCAAACAGACTGGAGCTGCCTCCAGGGATGAAGCGTGTTTTGTTATGACCCTCTTGGCACTCCCCTGCCATCTAATTTCTGTAGTAACAATACTTAAGAAATGAAGCTCCCAAGTTTCTCATAAAGCTGTTGTGTCTGCTGGATTGTTCTGACTACTTTCTTTTCTCTGAAATGTACAGCCTATTTACTTTCCTGTTGTCTTCAGAAATTTGCACGTTAACTTTTTCCCATTTCAGTTGACAGTTAATATATCACAACAGGAACTTCCCATCCATTTCATTTTTTTCCTTTGCTTACAAAATAATTTTTATTTTGTCTGTGTTTGCCATGTTATTTCTAACTACAGAGTAGAGAATAACAGGAAAAATTCAAGGTAGAAAAGAGTAAAAAGAAGATGAATTCTTGGGATAGGAAGGAAGTGAAAGAGACTGAAGTAGAAAGAGAACTGGTAATAAAGATTATTATTTTATGTCAGTTCATTTTTTTTTATCTTAGAGCACTTTGGGTTTTTTTCCTTTTACTTTAATCAAAGTAGTGCCATCAAAGAGTCAAAAACATATTTAAACAAACCTTTTATAATTAATTTTTAGAAGTAGGAACTGTAGGGAAGTATTCAGATGTGTGTTAGGAACCAGATGAGCTAGGGAGGGAGCCTGTGAAATAATACATTGGGAGTGACTGACAGTAAGAGAGAGAAAAATATATTTAAAAGCAGAATATCATCAGCAGTGCACAAAACAATTAGATAAAAATAGCCTTGGAGTAGCTGCTCAAAGCTAGAAGGTTCCACAGTGGTAGGTAAGCCTCCCAAAAAAGAAACCGCATGCAAAATAGGAATGAGGAGAAAATGTGGCCTCTTTAATAATGTTTAATGTCAGTGATATAGCATAGGGTTGTTGATAAAGATGAGCTTTTATAACTAAATGTGTTTCTATGGTTAATAAATTAGAATTATACTAAAATTTCCATAAGCTTTCCCAAACTTAGCAATGAATTTAACTGCTCTGTTGTATTTATGCCTAAATAATACATTCTTATATAGTACTTGTCTTAGTCCCTGCTGCTATAATAGGATACCATAGACTGGGTGGTTTAACAGCAAACAGATTTGATGTCTGCTAAGGGCCCTCTTCTGGGTTGCAGACTGCTGACTTCTTGTATCCTCACATGGTGGGAAGAGGACGTGGGAGCTCTCTGGGATCGCTTTTATAAGAGTACTAATTCTATTCATGAGAGCTCCACCCTCATGACCTAATTACCTCCTAAATGCCCCAACTCCTAATCCCACCACTCTGGCGGTTAGAATTTCAACACATGAATTTTGGAGGGACACCAACATTTAGTCCGTTGCAGTACTGTTGTCATACCATCATATAAATATTGTAAGGTCCTTACTGAAGGACCAGTTTGATGTAGTAATAATGTCCAGGTAAATAGGATAATCTCATTCTAACTAATGTTTCTTTTCTATTTTGAATAAAACTTAAAAATTACCAAACTCTTTTTAAAATTCTAGTATTTGTATGTATCCAAGTTTAGTTGCTGTCATTGAGGACCTCTTAATAGCTATTTTAAAGCACACTATATTCTAGTATCCATTTAAACTAGAAGGTGGATTCTTGAGGCTAGAAAGTTTTTTAAAATTAGAAACTGGACATCAGAAAACTGTTAAAACGCCATGGAGACGGTAATAAATAACATCATAATCTGTTGTTGAATCTGAAGGCATAATGGGCAGGAAGACACCCTTACTGATTCTTGTAGCTACAAAAACAATAGAGAAAACCCAATAGGAATATACACCAAAAATCCAGTAGGAAGAACAAAATATATACCTAGTGTAGTGAATTGATGATGGCCTTCAAAAATGTCCTGATCTCCAAGTGGCCTTGTCCTAATATCCAGAACCTGTGAATGTGACTTTATTTGGGAAGAGGGACTTTGCAGAAGAAATTAAATTAAGGATCTCTCAATAAGGCCATCCTGGTTTATCTGAATGGGTTCTAAATCCAATAAGATTTCTGTCCTTATAAGAGACAGAAGAGAAGAAGACATAGACACAGAGGAGAAAGCCTTGTGAAGCAGAAGCAAAGATTGGAGTTACATAGACACAAGCCAAGAAGTGCCTGAAGCTATCAAAAGCTGGAAGAAGCAAGGAAAGATGCTCCCCTTTGGCCTTTGGAGGAAGTGCAGCTTTGCCTATACCTTAATTTTGGACTTCTCGTCTCCAGAAAACTGTGAGAGATAATTTTCTGTTATTTTTAAGCCACTCAGTTTGTGGTAATTTGCTCTAACAGCCCTAGGAAACTAATACACTTGGGTTTTTTTTTTTTTGATAAATTCAATAAATTCTTGAATAAGTATGCTGTGTAGACTTTATCTCACCTCCTGTCATGTTTTTTGGATACAACACCATGAACTGGCTATTTTAAGTGGGAATCTCTGATTCTTCCTGTTTCTTAGTATCACTGATTGCTCTATCAGTTTTATCTCTTTATATTTTTAGAATAAAAATAAAGAATAGTTATGAATATGAAGAAACGAGAAGTGTGGCCAGATAGACACAATGATGATGAAATAGTGACCATGCTAAGGACTGGCTATGCATTCTGTCATCTACTCCTGGCAGTAGTCCTGTGAAACAGACGCTGTTATTATCCTCATTTTATAGACAAGAATACTGATGCCAAATGAATGGCAGAACCAAAATTCAAACCCAAATATGTATGACTCAAAATCCAGTTTATTATGGTGCTTCCCCATCCCTTTGTACAAATGGCAATTACTGATTGACTATTTCTTATTTTAAAATGACTTAAATTACTGACAAGCAGCTGTGAGACCTTGTCTCTCTTTTCTCTCTTCCCAAGATTTTGTTCCCGATTCAAAGCCCTACAGAGTGACTGACTTAGCAAATTACCTTTCCTTATGGAGATAATCCTTTCATTCATCATATATATTTTTAAAATTTCTATTAAATGCTGCACACTGTTCTGGCCTATGTGAATAAAGCATTCAAAACAGTCAGCAGTGCAGACCAAAGCCCCTGCCTTCATGGAGCTTACATTCTGGTAGGAGTAGACTGACAAAGATAGACAGCTCTATGTTATGTCATAGGGTGATGAATGCAGTGGGGGAAAATTGAGGTGGGGTACAGGATCTAGAGAGTACTGTGGGTGGGCAAGAAGGCAGAGGAACATTATTCTATATGAGATGACCAGGGAAAATCTCACTGTTTAAGGGACATTTGGTCAAGATCTGAAGAAAAAATTCCCAGAACTGAAGGTTATGAGTTTCCAGGTTAAATGAACCTGTTAAGTGCTCAGCAACGTAAATAAAGACCTATTTCAAAGCACATCTTTGGGAAATTTCGGAACATCTGTGATAAGGAGAACCTCCTAAAAGTTTATAGGGATTTAAAACAGAAACAAAAATATGCTATACAGCATTCGAATAAGAGTGGCATCTGAGTTCTTGACAGCAATGTTAGAGGCTAAGACCATGGAGTAGTGCTGTTAAAGTTCCACGTGAACATGACTCAAAACTGAAATTGTATTCCAAGCTAAATGATCTGTCAGGTAACAGAAGGGGTAAATCGAAAAGAACAAGAAAAAGACAAAGGGAATCCCCAGAATACTGGTGAAGGGATGTCCCGGGATGGCAGCCATGTAGCTGGCTGAGAGAGTGTCCAGTCCAAACTGGGGTAAGAGGATAGAAGGCTTTTAGGGCCTTCTCAATTTAATCTCAATATATCTAAATAATATTCTTATACCACTAGGTTTTATTTAGAAATGTTGAGATAAATACCAAAAGACAAGGCTAAAAATTAAAAGAAGGAATGCCTTTGATGGGGTGGGTTATGGGGTTGCTATTTTTTTATTTATTTGATTTTAAGTATAGTTGAGATTTTTCCCACAATGTACATATATTACTTAATAATGTGTAATTTAAGGAAACAACCTTCTGAACGTGTAAAATCAGCATGATAGTTACTACTTTACAGTGTTGTGAAAAATAACATGTTAAAATTAAGTTCCCCAGAAGAATGCTGGCACATACTGGGTGCTCATTAAATGTTTGTTTCTTTCTCTCTGCCAGTTTTGTTGTATTTTCTGTGAGAAAAGAAATCTTGAGTTCCATACAATCGATGTATGAACACATTTAAAATCCAACTAGTTTTTAAGTAGGGTACTGAAATTTCAGACTTTAAGTACAAATTATGCATAATTTAATAGATTATGACAAACATTCTAGATGCCAGATTTTTCATGAGAACAACTCCTTTCATTAAAAAACAGTCACAGATAGTAAATATGTAATCAGAAATGAAGTACACAGCAAACAATTAATTTGACGAAATTTAATGCCCTTTAACCACTTTGGATGTACTTCTTACTATCAACTGGACAGGAAAATCTATCTCCAGCAGTATTTAGATCAGTATTTATTATACATTCAATAAATCTTGGTTGATAATATTGTTGACTAAATTGCCTTAAGTTATCAGGGTCATTTGTGGCAGGAAAAGTATAAATGTTGTTGACTGCTAAAGTGAAGGCACCAGTTTATTTCAGTTCCACTTTATTACAGCATTACTATCAGGTGACTAGTAAACCCTGCACAATCTTTTCTCAAAATTATTTCATTGGATAAGTGCTGAAGATTGAGCTAATATTAGCCCGTAATATGAGGAACATAAGTGATGTGTTAGTTTGTTTTACTGGTGCTGCTTGAAATATATGCCCAAAGTTCTATAAGATACTATCCTACATACCTACTGAGAAATTATTTCACAGAACATTTCATTTGTACCTCTCCTTGGGTAATTTATAACGTCAGCATTTTCTTATCGAGGCATCGACTATTACAGTATAGGGTATATGTAGTGTCTTATCTCTAGTAGTCTTGGTAAGAGTAATACTTTTTTGACAAAGTTACAGACTTCTTCACATGATTGTAGTTGCAGGGGGATGTACTCTAGACCATGTAATGAACGCATTAAAAGTGATCTCTGGTAAAAGAATTAAACATTTTTATAAATGGAAGGAAAAGAACCATTTAGAGAATCCAAGGTGATGGTAGCTTGTGAGTCCTGGTAAATGAAGAAATCCATAAAGATATTTATCACAAGAAGGTGAGCTTTTTGAGGGAAAGAATGCCATGTCAAATCAGGGATGAATGATAAAAACTGTTCTCATTCCCCGCCCCCCGCCTTTTTACAGCCTCCCTCCCCCAAACACACAGAATACTATTTTTATTTTATTTTATTCAACAAATGCTTACATAGTGGTTTGTGCCAGGGATTGTTCCAAGCACTTTGCAAATATTTACTTACTTTACTCTATGAGCTAGGTACTATTATTATCTCTGTTTGTTTACTTTTTTAATATTTAATGAAACCAAGGCAGGGCTTTTCCAAGACTCTGTAAGTAGTAAATGGCACAGCTGGTATTTGAACCTGGTAATCTCGCCCTACAGTTAGTCCTCTGAACCTCTGTGCTCTTTCTGCTGCTCACCTTAGAGTGGTGAGCAAAAGAGGCTGAGTTCTTAGGACTTCCCTGGTGGCGCAGTGGTTAAGAATCCGCCTGCCAATGCAGGGGACACAGGTTCAAGCCCTGGTCCAGGAAGATTCCACATGCTGCGGAGCAACTAAGCCTGTGTGCCACAACTACTGAGCCTGCACTCTAGAGCCCACGAGCCACAACTGCTGAAGCCCACGTGCCACAACTACTGGAGCCCGCGTGCCTAGAGCCCATGCTCTGCAACAAGAGAAGCCACCACAATGAGAAGCCCGCACACCACAATGAAGAGTAGCCCCCACTCGCTGCAACTAGAGAAAGCCCGCGCGCAGCAACGGAGACCCAACGCAGCCAAATATTAATTAATTAATTAATTAATTTTTAAAAATCTCTTCTAAAACAAAAAGAGGCTGAGTACTCCTGAGTCCTGTGACGCTGTCAACCGTTATCTCCTTATACAGTTAAAAAAATAAATTTATTAGCAGAGTTGTCTGTTTTACTGTCACTTAGTGGAAAATAATGTGTAGTCATTTATTTGAAAATATGAAAACAAAATATGTAGGTTTCTTGTTGCTATTGGCAATCTTAGGAAAAACTATGATGAATGAAATTCTGTTTACTAAAGATGCAACTTCATGCATCATTTAGAGAACTTCTCTACCAAGAACATGTTTGGCACTTAATAGCACTCAGTAAATATTGAGCCTAATTAAACAGTGAACAAGGATGCACAATATATTTTCAGCATTTTCCAATTCATCATATTCTTTTTTTTTTTTTTTTTTTAATTTATTTATTTGTGGCTGTGTTGCGTCTTCGTTTCTGTGCGAGGGCTCTCTCCAGCTGCGGTGAGCGGGGGCCACTCTTCATCGCGGTGCGCGGGCCTCTCACCATCGTGGCCTCTCTTGTTGCGGAGCACAGGCTCCAGGTGCGCAGGCTCAGTAGTTGTGGCTCACGGGCCCGGCTGCTCCGCGGCACGCGGGATCCTCCCAGACCAGGGCTCGAACCCGTGTCCCCTGCATTAGCAGGCAGATTCTCAACCACTGCGCCACCAGGGAAGCCCCCCATCATATTCTTTTTAATTTCATGTGATATGGAATTTAAAATATGTATCATGAAAGCCTTAGGAAATTTTGAATGTTTTATAGGAGATCATTTTAATCATGCAACAGCTGATGGTACAGGGTAAACCATGATCCATAATAATCACATTTTACAAATTCAAGCCTAGAACTTCTCTAAGGACAAAACATATCCTTAAAAGCAGTGTTGTGATCTTTCTCTTGCCAATGAGATAGAAACCATTGTATTTATTTCCTGACATGAGGGGGAAAGGGATATTTCCAGTTCCCGTACACAAATACCCCTGTTCTTATTTCTCTGGATGGCCTCTTGAGAGATCTAATAGTGGAAGTGTGATTCTGCCCCTAGTCACCAATGACTATTTCCTTAGCAAATTCATTAACCCCTCTTTTATCTCTCAACTTTTGTCACTTATAAAATATCACTTACATATTAGACATCCCCTAAATATAGCTATTTTTCACTTATTTCTGTTTTCTATCAATATGACATTTTAAGACCAGCATGGTAAATACATTATTTAGTTTTAAATTAGTTCAAAAACCCAAGCCATAGGCGCTCTAACTTTATTTTATCCTGGGGCAGATTTATCTGTTAATAGTAACCATTATTGAAGGTAGGTTAAAGAATAGTACAGGCACATAATCATAATTCTTGAATATGTTAAAACCCAAATTTTTGTTTTTTATTGGAGTTACATCACTCCTATCACTGAAACAAATCTCTCATAGATGATTTTCAAGTTTTTCATTGGTTTTTAGCTTCAGCAATAATAAAGTTAGATGCCATGTTCTATTGCGGAGAGAAAATACGTTATCCATTGTGACGGACCGAAAAATTTGTTATTAAAGCAAATGGCAAATCAATCCTTGAATGCAGTATTTTTGTTGGTGAACTACATGGTGCTTTCTTTGTAGGATTGCTGGTTTGGAATTGACTATGTGCCTTGTCTCATAATTCTGTACCTTTACCTTTTGTACCATTGCTTTTGCCTTTTCTGGAAGACTATCTAATTTATTTCTTATTATGTAGAACTTTATTCGGTAACTATAAAGAATTATTTTTTACTGTATGTGCAGAAATTTAGAAGGAAGTTTAACCTCTTGAAAGTTATTTTTCATATTTACTGATATTTTCTAAAACTGAAAATGATTATTTATGGAGTTATTTTTCATGTCCATAGTGTTTTACACTTGACTTTAACAGATTGGCAGATCATTCATCTCACCTTTTAAAATAAGAAAAAATCTCATATCATTACATAGGAACTTTCAAAAATAACCCTTCTCAAAAAATAGGGGGAAAATGTATGTATTTCAAAATGTAATATTTGAAATGAAAATGTAATAACACTAGTATCATTAAGTGGAACAGAGATGCACTCTTGGAGCCTAGAATATAATTGAATAAAAGGGTCTAATTTTTATTACTATCACCATCCTAATGGTTCAGAAGTAATGACTAGAAGTACCACAGATTAATTTTCCCCTTGCTTAAGAATTTCAGTTTTCCTTTGGGGAATGGATTTTTCTATTAAAAAATAATCAGAGCCATCTTTTTAAAAATCAAATATATTTGACACATAACATTGTATGAATTTAAGGTGTACCACGTGTTACTTTGATACATTTATATATTGTAATATGATTACCGTTGTAATGCTATTTATCACATTACATAATTGTAATATAATTTTGTTGTCCATATTTATTACATTGTACATTAGATCTCTATGGCCTACTTACTATCCATTGCAAGTCTGTACCCTTAAACAACATCAGTTTTATCCCCCCAAACCCATCCTCTGGTAAGCACCATTTTACTGTCTGACTTGTTTGTTTTGAGTTTGACATTTTAGATTTCATATATAAGTGATGTCATACCATATTTGTCTTTCTCTGTCTGACTTATCTCACTTAGCATAATGTGTTCAAGGTCCATGCATGTTGTCACAAATGGCAGGCTATCCTCCTATCTCATAGCTGAATAATATTTCATCGGTATATAAATCATATCTTTTTTACCCACTCATCTGTTGATGGACATTTAAGGTTGTTTCCGTATCTTGGATATTGTGAATAATGCTGCAGTAAACATGGGAGTGTGTATATCTCTTTAAAATACTGTTTTCATTTCCTTTGGGTATGTACCCAGTAGTGGAATTGCTGGATTGTATGGTAGATCTATTTTTAATTTTTTGAGGAACACCCATATTATTTTCCATAGTATTGGATCAATTTATATTCCCATCAGTAGTGTATGAGGGTTCCCTTCTCACCACATCCTTACCAGAACCTGTTGTCCCTTGTCTTTTAGATGATAATCATTCTGACGGGTGTGAGGTGATAATATCTTATTGCAGTTTTGATTTGCATTTCCCTGATGACTAGTGATGTTGAGCATCTTTTCATGTGTCTGTTGTCCATTTTGATGTCCTCTTTGCTTCATGATTTATATCTTGGAGTTCTGCTAGATTTTAACTTGCTTTAGTTAGTTGTAAGAGAGTAATGGAAATTGAGTGAAGTGGACTTTACCTGCAGTATGCGCTAGTGTTTTCAATTATATAGTACATGTATATGTTGTTGTATCAGTGGTATGCCAAAGATGACTGTACCATGACATCTTTGCTTTTTATAAGTAGATTTATGGAAACAGTAGCCCACACTTGCAAATATTCTTTAAAAGTAAGGCAAAAATAAATGCCTAATGACATATTTTTACTGAAACTGAAGTGTTATCTGCATTATATGGGAAAGGTGGACTAATAGTACTTCAGTTGTGACAGCAGATTAGCTTAACAGGAAATCAACAAGCCAAGCCGTGCAGATAGTTATATATGTATTTTAAAGCCACTGAAGAAAATGAGTTTTTGAAAGCTTTATTAAAGTTCAATTTAAGCTCTTCTTTTAAATGAGGAGGGCCAATGTCATAGGCATGTCCTTGGCTCTGTGAACACATTGAGATATCCATTAATATCCAACCCTATCCCAGAAAGCTTTTAGTTGCTTCTTACTGTTTATTAATGATTTTTTTCATAGAAATAGAAGTGTTGCTTTTGTTTCTGTAGTATATTATTACTCATACACTGAAATAAAACTAGAAAAAGATTTGCCTGGATTTTTCCACAAAGGTTTTGCTTATTTTTCTTTGAAGTATGGTCCTATTCATATGACAGCCTGAGTATTGAGAAGGGTGACTGATGTGTGATTTTGCCTGCTCTTTATAGTGCTTTCTCCTGACCAGTGGCCATTTCAGGTAAGCAAATGCAGTCTACTAAATCATCTTAGCTGGAAAAGCAAGGCAAAGCTCTAATGCCTAGCCAGAAGTTGTAAAAACGTTGTGTGGCCATCAAAATTGTCACTTGTCTGGCATGTGCCTTTTCTAAACACTCTGAGTACTTTGCTAACCATATGACTAACAGATCCTCTGGTCTTTATAATGCCTTTTTATCAGAAGAGAAGTATGCCTTGTGGTCCCATCATATACAAATAAAATGGAATAAAAATTAGAATTTCAGTGGCATTTCTGAATAAGTGGGTGACTTTGGTGTTTGTCATTCTAGTTATAAACAATGGTTTCCTTTTCTAATACGAACTCTGAAAAGAATGCAGTAGGAAGGCCACAGCATCAGAATGTCAGTCTGGTTTATGGGGAGACATTAAAAGAAACTGTGTTTATGGTTAGAAGAAGCTGTGTCTCTGATCATCTGCTGTTCAGAAGAGGGAGCACACGTACAGACTGGTGTACACCTCAGTTTGACTGCTATCAATGTGTGTATCTGCTTGGAGGAGGAGATGACATGTATTACCAGGATTTTTTGTTTGTTTGCTCATTTGTTAATTTGTTTGATAAGAAAGTGGATGTGCAAGTAACTTTTAATTATATGCAGCTAGCTTTTTTGTGTGTGCCCTTTGATTTTCAGAAAATCATGCATCTATAGTTTTAGGGTTTCTTAATGGCTGTTACATTGACTTCTATACCTGTACCAAAGTCAGAATTCCATAATTACTTTTGTAAGGGGTAGGGAGAAAATATACTATCCATATTCTTCAAAGTTCACAAAACATACTGTTTGATTCATAACTAGAAAAAAAATATCCTAGCGTTTTAGAAACAAAACCAATATTCGTTGACACTGAACTTGGAAACTCACATAGATACAGCCTTCGGTAGTCCATTTATACCTGTTTTCAAGCTATTTGTTTATTTAGCAGATATTTATTAAGCATTTATTATGTGGTAGACATTATATAAGTTCCAAGAAGGACAAGAACACAGTGCTGTGTTAAGTTATAATAGGACCATAGTTTGACAAGGTGGTGACCAAACTTTAAATTTGATTGATGCTCTTATTTATGTTTGAATTATAATATGGAATTCTGGAACCAGAAGAGACCTTTAAAATTATCTACTCCAACCCTTCATTCAGTGTTTGAATCTTTCTTATTATTCATTTGATCATTGCTGATATTCGACTATTTTTGACTTACAAAAATGGCATTTTCACGTAGTTCAACCTAGTAGAACCATTTAGTAAGTACAGTGCTGGATCATGACTGCGTAAGATGGATTAGTCAAGACAACCCTATCCAACTCTCTGTATAGGGGAGAAATGTGAAACCAGATATTGACAAAATAGTGACTATTTGCAAAAATAAAATGGCTCAAGTGCCCTCATCTAACCAAAATGAATATGCTGGGTGCTGAATTGAGCTTTCTAGTTATGTGATCCAATATATCATTTCAAAACACCTTCAGACTCTATGAGGCTTTTCTAACCCATGAGGGATTTTCTGCATGGACATGGATTTCAGTTACTTTGTAACCTGAGCTCATGGCTGGAGTGTGAGCCATTTACGCATACTTCTCCAGCTTCTTAGAGAACTCCTTAGTGTTGTAGTTTAAGATTTTATCAGTCTCTTCAGTGTCTACCTCAAAAGCTGCATTTCTGTGATCAAGGCAGCACAACACATGGCTGTGGGTTCAGAGACATTAAAAATTATTCCAAGAAGCAACATCTAGGGATCAGGATTTCACCTATTACAAGTAGGTCCTAATTGGGTAAATGATGAAATGACTATTTTCCCTTCGTATATAATTCAATTGTCTTCAATTAGTTAACTTGAAATCGCACAAACCTGAGACGAATTCCTTTATATTCTTGTTTCACCGCATGTACATACACAGTGCTAGGCTGTGGCATCAGAAAATGGTATGCTATGGTCCCTGTCCTCAAGTTATTCTAAAGCACTCCTCAGAGTAAGTACTTACAAAGGTTTGGTAATTGAAATATATTCTTTCATCCATCCATCCATCTCTCCATCCAGGCATCACTGATTAAGTACCTATTAAGCCAGGCACTGTTATAGGCTCTAGCAATAAGCTGAAAACAAGACAAAGCCCCTCCCTCATCTACCTCATGTTCTGGTGGAGAAAAGAGACATTAAACATCAGTACATAGTATAATGTTAGAGAATGATGAAGGCTATAAAGAAAAAAAAAATAGTGGAAAGTAAAAAAAAAAAAAAATACAGAGGAGAATGTAATCAACTCTGGGTAGGAAATAAGGTAAACCACACTAAGAATATAATTTTAAATCTGGGTTTTGAAGGGTAAATAAGAGTATGACAGGCAGACCAGGCAAGGAAGGGACTTCTAGATAGAGAAGCAGCAACTTCAAGGCTAGAAGGCATAAAATGGGATTATAAATAGGAATGCTTACTTGTGAAAAAGATTTAGTATAGAAATTAATAAAATATGGTGTATAATATCCTTTGAACAGTGTTGACTAATGGAATAATATCATATTTGGGTATATGAAAAATTGTTTCCTCAACAGTGCTTCTCAGATTTACTCAAGTGTCAGAACTCTAGGTAGGAAAAGTGCTTTTTGCAGAACACAGTAAATTATTGTTATAATTCACCTTCAGATATCTGAAAATGTCATTATCGATCTGAATTTGGAACTATTCCAGGCATCTTTAAGATTAATTAACAGTAACAGATTCTAACATTTTAAAATATATTTAAAAAGAAAAAACTCACACTTGAGAAAATCGTATACATGAACTTTCTCTGTCATGTCACGGAAGATTGCTATTATTCTTTTTTATCATCAGAACACGAGTTCAGTAGCATAGTTTGAGAGCTGCTGCACTACAGTTATTCATCAGATGGGCTGCCAACCCGTGTGGGAAGAGTTAGGGAGTCACTGCCTCTTGTAGTAGGCAGCCCCTTCGGAAAGCGCCTTGCAATGGCTCTGACTTCCTTTTATTGAGCTGAAATCTCTTTCCCTGGTAATTTAGACTCACTGCTTAGACTCTAACTTAGACTCTGACTCTTGGATAGAATGATGGAAATCATGACTTATTTTTTATAAATATTCTGAGGAATAATAAGTAAAAATAATTTTGGTATACTTTGCACTATTTTAAGGTTAATTATAAATGAGACAAATAATGATAAAGCGTAAAGCTCACCTGAGTGAGAAGAGGGTAGGGGTTGTTGGTGTTTTGTTTCATACAGGGCAGGGTGGGAATCTGTGGTCTGTAAGTCTTCATGGTCAGATCCTTAGTTTGTTCTTTTCTGTATAACTTTTTGTTTATGTCTTTTCCCCCTCTATGACTCTTATTTGAGTAGCAATAGGGTTTATAGGAATAGTTCTTCTGAAGTAGAGATAGGAAACTCAAAGTAAAGGCAGAGGAAAATGCAATGTTAGAGTATTATGATCCTTTAAAGAAAATGAAAGCAGATAACGAAAACCAAATTATGATGGAATTAAAGGAGACTTTATATGTGAATCATTGAGACTTGGAGAGAAAAAGGGGAGGGAAAAAAGGGTGCCAAAGATACATACATTCACACTCATCACACATATGTATGTATGTGTACATATACAAATATATCTGTGTGTAAATGTATATCTAGATTGTATATGAGAGAGAGATATAATACATATATATAAACACATAAATAGAGATAGAGTATATTTGTTTCTATCAGCTGTTTGTTAAACGGTAGATAAAAGATTGAAACCGGGCTCTTCTCATGTCTGTCCTGTTCTACTGTCTGAAGTGGCAGGTGGAATCTGCTCAGTGATTCAAACAGTGAATTTTTTAATTGCTCAGTCCTGACATGCTAACCTTAGCAGACGAGCAGCTTCAGAATGTGTTAGGTCATCATACCAATAATGAAGATTACATCATTGACCTGCCTTCCTTTTTTGGAATGTAGGAAAAAACATCCCCTAGAAATACGTCAGATTTGAAAACAAACCAAAATAATGACTGAGAATAGTGATATTATCTATAGTTTCATCACAACTAGTTGACTAATCAGTTAGGAGCCATTCTGTTTATAAAATTAATTTTTAATTATTCTTTATTTTTAAAATGAAGTTCTAGCTTAAGACCTGAATGAAAGGTTTCAGAGAAATAAAAATTTTCTTTTCTGAATTTAAAATATTTCTATTGCAATAAGGTGACACACTGAGTGACTTTAAGATAATAATATTTGTGTTAACAGACTTCTATATATACATCAGCTGTAAGATATTTCCCTGGGTTTTGAAAAGTTTATGTTTTAATTCAGCACAATAACACTCAAAATAAGAATCTCTGAAATTTGTTTTATTTTTCTATCCCTAAAATAGGACAGATTTTGAAGTAGATTGCTTTAAAAAAAATGAATCACTTCTTAAAACACACAGATGTACACATCCACCCTTGGGACAGAAGAAATGAATTACCTCGCTTGGTAAATCGCATTGCTTCTCCTGAACTAGATTGCCTCCTGCATCCAGTGCTGTGAAAGAGAGGCGCTCTGAGCAGGAAGGATAGCCATTGTTCAGTGCTCTCTAGCAAAAGAACTGGGCGGGGAGGGGTGTGGGAGGGGATGGAGTTTGACTGGCGTTGGCTCTGGCTTTTCTACATTCCAATCTGTCTGAGGCACAGAGCGAGAGCAAAAAAAAAAAAAAAAAAAAAAAAGTGGAGAGAGAGAGAGCAAGTGAGCAAGCACGGTGAGTACCATACGGTATAGAAAGTGTTTTGACTGGCATGCCGGAAAGATCATGTTAGCAACACCCAGAAACTTCACGAAATGCAGACCCCAGGTAAGAGTTCCTAGAGCCTGTCTGAGACAGAAATTAAAAGTTCGTATATATTTAAAGGGAATGTGTGCTTTTTCAAAATTACACAAATGGAATGACTGTTTACTTTTGTGCTTATTGGCTTTTAAAAATAGGTTGTTTTTCATTACTGTGAGTTCACAGGAATACTGTGTGGAGGCTGTCAACATCCAGTACAAAATCCAGCTCAAGAATAGCCTTCTGAGAAACTCAGATAAATTAAAGGTGTAATGATCATAGCAAAATACTAACACTGCAACATTTACTTGTTCTTTTAATAATTTGAAGTGGATTTCTTATTCTGTATCTTCCCCAGATTCTTTATGAAATATTAAGATACCTGGGAATGGATACAGCCCATTTCTTCCTGAGGGAGACAAAATATATTGACCATTAATAATATTGTAACAACCTTGCTTGAATCTCAGTAGCGTGTAGTAAATCTGTTTAATTCGGAAAGCTCAACAGGTTGGATCCATAGACAACAGTAAGAGTTCAAATGAGAACTTTGCTTGTTTTTTGTTTTCTGTGGGTTTTTTTGCCCAAGCAGGCTTTTAATATCCTCTGCCAATAGATGACAAGTTAGAAACTTTAATTAGCTCATTGAAAGTTAAATCTGAAAGAGACTTGAGAGACGTCTACTGCAGTCCACTCTCTCCATTTTCAATGAGAACATTTAGGTCTAAGGGAGTTGATGCCTGCTCGAGATCACAGCATTACAACAGAATTGAAAAGAAAATCCAGGTCTCATGATCTGCAGTTTACTGGTTTTTTCATGGTACCAGCTATCAATACATTTAGGCTTTATACTTTATCCATACTGTATCTGCTGGCTCAGGTACCATGAATTATTGCCTAAAGACCAAATGCATCGTAAACCTAGATTGAAATCTTATGGGGAGGAAATATTGGGGGTTGGATGTCATCAATATTGATATCATATTCTTTTTCGAAACCAAAAATATATAACAAAATATTTATCAGAATAAAAAATAGCTTTCAATTAAGGAAAATAACTATAGTTTGTATGTTGCTTTTATATAAACAATTACATAGCTGTGGCATGTTCTGAATATCTGTATATGAAATTAAAATTAAAATTGATTTTAATTTCTTTTAAAGACTTTGGGACTTAGCAACTGTATAATTTAAGTTAGTAAAGCTGTTTTGGGGTAACTTGTATCTATTTACTGGAAGCAAAACGTCACCCCATAGTCACTGCCTTCTCTATGTTTATATTTTTTTAATGTAAGATAACATTTTAAAATTATCCAGCTGTTTGAACCAGTTGCTTCCTTATCCAAGGTCCAGCTCTGTTTCCTCCATTTATAAGGGTCCTCTGTTACACCACCTCATGAATTATGTGTTAGATGGTAACTTAAGTGGAGGATCTTGAGAGTCACAACAGACAGTGAACATCTGTCCTCATACATTTTCATTTAGTCCCTAAAAAGGTTGCTGCCCTTTCTATTTTTCTGGAGACCATTGTGGGGTTGAAAGAGGCCACACTATTCTAGTGAGCTAAATAGTAAAGATAGCCACTGTCAAAAGGATCTGTCATGGCTCTTTACAATTCCTGGGAACAAGTTAGCTTGATTTGGCTGTAAGCACAGTGAAGGGATGCAGTGTTTTTGTGTTAAAGCTTGACCTGCTGTTCCAGTTTTTGACTAGGTCTGTGTAGATGCAGTTGTGATTTATAAGTTTGTGAGGGATGAACAGTAAGTTGTAAGGAACAGTTTCACTACTGCTCTCAGCTATCGGAAATCAAATTACAAAGTACATTCTCTACCCAGAAGGAAACAAGAGACTGTCTTACTGCCGAATCCATTATTAAAACACACTGTTTATAAAAGGACTGATGGCTGTGAGAATGAGGACATAATGCTCTATCCAACTTAACAGTGTTCATGTTGTGTTACACAGGGCTTAGATTTTTTTCTCTCATCTTTTATCCTGCTGGCGTATGTGAAAGGACTGCCATGATATATGTGTATATATTATGTGTGTATATGGTGGGTGGATGGATGGATGGATGGATGAAGATGGACTTTTGGCCTTAGTGTATTTCCGCATGTTAGAAACAATCAAGTCATTAATCTATTGCTGGTATTTTACTGACCTAACTTGAAAGAAACTACTTTATTAGCCAATCTGATAATTATAAAATTACTACCATGCATTGGAAAGAGAAAAATATTAGAAGGAAACACATACTCCTTTCTCTGTCCTGAATACAGATGTCAGATTATGCAGGTTTATACTTTCTCTGTTAGAGAAAAGCAGTGTGCTAATAAGGTGCCCATTTTATGACCAAAGACAGATTGTAAATGGGAAGGGAGTGGGTAGGGTGAAATGAATGACATGAGGAAAGAAACTCTCTTATGTATGTGAAACAATTTTCTTTTGACCATTGTTTTTTTGAAGTCAGGCCCATTTTCACTACTCATGATTTTTTTTCCTTGATACTAGTTTCTCTAAATTTTTTTTCATGAAATATATATCCATATAGTTTATATATTAAATTTGCAAAGAAGGTAAACAGCTCTGTGTCATAGCCATTGACATTTTTCTGATAAAAGTTTGGCTATAGTTGATCAAAACTTTTGTCTCATTCAGAGGAGTTACTTCTTTCCTGCTGCAATTTCTCTCTACTTCTTGGGTATAATTCAGTGTTTTGTAATGCTCTGAGTTGTCAAGTTAATTCTTTACTCATAAAGGTTACCTGATTATCCACTCAAAACTCTGGGAATCCTATTATGTAGACCACATGGTTGTGTTTCCCCTTCTGCTCCAGTCTTGACCTTCTTCAGCAGCCTGTAAAGAGGAAAAGTGTTACGCTGGTTTTGTTCTTTCTGTTCTTTCACGCTCTCTAGTGGTTGTTTGTGGTTGTTCTTATTTTCAGTTCCCTATCAGTTTTAGTGAAGCAGGTGACTGTGGTGAAATCAGGTTCAGCAGATTCTTACACTTGAGGTGCATGAACTTTCTAAAATATCTAATTCTTTAGTGCAGAAAGAGAAAAAAATTGATTATGTCCTGTTGTTTCCTATTGAACAGTGAGTCAAGAAAATGAGTTATGACTCAGCAATATGAATCCTCTTAGAGCTGTCTTTTCTTTCTCTTTATTTTTGTCTTCCTTTGTGTGTATGTGTGTGTGTGTGTGTGTGTGTGTGTGCGTGCTGATGGGGATTCAGTCTATCAGAGTTTCACATGTAATTATGGGTATGATATCTGCTTGTGTCTGGAAGCCTTAAGCGTTGCCACTGAGAATATTTTCTTTGTGCATACTTGACAAGTAGGAGAGACTTACTGAATCATCATTAAAATTCAGATGAAGGTCTTTATCTTCTCTGGTACCTTCCTCGCCCCTACTCAGACTGTACCAATCTGCTGAATCAGGAGCTCTCTGAACTTAAACACATGGAGAAGGAGCCAGTGAGGAGTTCTTATCAATAATTAGACTCTGTAAGACTCCACATTTCTGTCATTCTCAGGTTTACGATATTTTATAAATAAGTGAATTGCTGAAACAGCAACTTGTAAAGTTAGTTCAGGTTAATACAGTTTTGTTCTTTGAAGAATAAAAATGACCTGGTTCTGCTTGCTCTTCTTTGTCAGACTTTCAAAAGTAAGTAAGCAAACAAGTTTAGCTGCTAGGATCAAGCCGGTGTCATTCAGGACCAGGTGTCACCTAGGATAGCCAGCCTGTTGGACAATTTGCTTACTCTGATTATTGCATTTAATTCAGACTATAGAGTACCTTTGGAAAAACTTAGCAGCACTGTTGTATAGTTAACTATTCATAGATATTACCTTTAGTTAACATGAAAACTAGAAAAACTGGATATTCTTTCACTTTTTAACCCTCTGGTTTGTAACTTTCTTGCTAAATTACATTTCAAATGGGTTGTGTGCAGTTGATTTGATTTCTGGTCTCTTGATTCAGATAGGAGAAGATAAGATGTTTGGGTCCCTACTTCAGTAATCCCTTTTTCTAGGAACACCTAGACTATAAAGCATCAGTTAAATAAATGAAATAATTTATTTCATTTGTTTAAAAAAGGAATGATGTGTCAAAGGGAGTGCAAGAAGAGCCACCAAAAAATCTAGCCCGTGTGAATACATTGAAAGAATTCGGTTTGCTCAGTCAAAGGACAGGACAAGATGTGATGTGTCTGTGAACAGGGAAGGATAATCATCTTTTGTGTACCAAGAGCTCATTATGAAGAGCTCATTTCTAAGATTTTGTTCAGTATCGTTATATTTCTTATTAGCATTTTCTCAAAGTATAGGAAACAAATCACTCAAAGAAAGGATAATAGATTATTTACCTTCTGCATATGGTAAAGGAACTGTATGTATCACAGTAAGTATTTGGTCTGATTTTTGTGAGTCTCCATTATACAGCTGAAATATAAGGAGATTTTTAATGAATTAAGATCTTTATTTTATCTTCCATACAGTTAGCTTACGTACATCTTGAAATTTTTCTTGAAGCATTTTTGCCTCCCCTTAATACTCAGTGAAACATCATGGTAGTTTCCTGAAACAATAAATGTCACTCTGTTTTATGAGTACCATTTTTTACTTGTAAATATTTGCACAGTGACAATTGCTAAAATTATGAAATATATTTTTAGTAACTTTGGTTTTATTCATTTCCTTTCCTTATAAATACAGCACTCAGTAAATACTTGATTGATGATCAACTTGTAAAGGTAAATTTTCCGAAGAAGTAGCTTTTTTTCTTTTTTTTTTTTTCCAGTTGGAGCCAGTGTTGACCATCTTTATTAACAAAACCAAAAACATGGTGTAAGGAAGAAATCCGAGGAGTTATTGCTGTCATTACAAAGAATGAAAACCAGTCTCCCTTGGAAACATTTTTATTAACAAAACCAAAGTGTACTATTCAAAGGGAATTTATTGCAATATAAAAGGCAGAAGTCTTTTTAGAAAGTTTAGAAGTTACTTGTTTGTTTTATTTGTAAATGGAAGGGTATTTAAAAGCAGAAGCCAGGCTTTCCTCTGGTCCTTTTTAAAAAGAAAATCCAACCAATTATTTACCAGTTTTTCTCAGAAACATATCGTCTGAGAAACTGCAAAATGTGAACAAACTGCAAAATGTATTTGACAATCAAATTTTAATTAACAAGAAATAGTGAGCTTCAAGGACGTGACTATTTTATTGCTATAAAATACTGTGATTTATGACAGCTTCCCAGTAGGTTTCTTCCAGTGGCAGAAATTGTAAGCCCATTTTTATTTTGCTTAGTTCTTGAATTAAATATTTAAAGGTAGACTTTTTGTTTCTCTTTTCCCCTGTCAAACCTGTGTTACAGGAGAATAGAAACTGGTTTTTTTAAAGCTTTCCAGGTTTAGTCCAGATGTTGCTTATGTTACATTTTTCTCTGACAATCTGAAAAGAGATATTTTTAAATTTTAATATCCAATCATAATATATAACGAACTCCTACACACCTATGAGAAAAAGGCAAGACTTCAATGCCCATTTTACAAAAGAGCCTATCCAAGTGGGTCTTCAGTATATGAAAAGGTGCTCAGTTTCATTATTCATCAGGGAAATGCAAATTTAAACCAGAATGGAATTGCATAACCATCAGAATGTCTAAAATGAGAAAAACAGAAAATACCCAATGTTGACAAGGATCTAGAACAAAAGGAATTCTCATACACTACTGATGAGAGTATAGATTTGTACAACTACTTTGAAGAACTATTTGACAGTATCTACTAAAGCTGAACAATGCTCTGTGACCCAGCAATTCCACTCCTATATATGTACCCAACAGAAATGCATACATAGGTTCACCAAAACACCTGTACAAAAAATGTTCGTAATAGCTAAAAATTAGAAACCACCCAAATGCTCATTAGCAGTAGAATGGCTAAATTGTGGTTTGCTTACACAATGGAATTCTATACAGCATTGAAAAGAACTACTGCTTCCTGCAACAGAATGGATAAATCTCACAAATGTATATTGAGCATGAAAAGTTAGTCTCAAAAGAATATACACACCGTTTGATTCTACTTTTATATAGTTCAAATTCATCTGAGGTGATAGAAGTCAGGATAGTGATTATCCTTATGGGGTAATGACTGGAAAGGATGTATAAAGGAGGCTTCTGGTTGCTAGTAATGCTGTTTTGTTTTGTTCTGTCCTGTTCTGTTTAATCTAGGTGCTATTTACTGGGATGAGTTCCATTTGAAAAACTTTATTGACCTGTGCACTCATTATTTATACACTTTTCTGAATGCATGTTATCATTTAGTAGAGTCTGAGAAAAGATATTTTTATAATCTTTCCATTTTGCTAAAACAGAACCACAAAATAGAAACAAAAAACAATAAGCAAACTTCCAGGATGATGGTATGATATTCTTTGAAAGTCCATTTTGTTTGCATAGATGGTGAGGAATGACCCCATGTTTATTCTTAAATTGTAAGTTGCCTAGGGAATTCCCTGGCGGTCCAGCGGTAAGGACTCGGCACTTTCACTGCTGAGGCCACGGGTTCAGTCCCTGGTCGGGGAACTAAGATGCGGCAAGCCGTGCGGTGCAGACAAAAATAAAATAAATTTGCCTAGTCTATGTGTGCTGTCAGGGACTTTACATTTGGAGTCATTTAAAGGGTTAGATGGGGAAAGCCTCAGATAGACTGGGCTTATAAGTGCATCTTCAAAACAAAATTGCAGGATGTGAATAATAGAACTACCAGGCTTTCCATAAACTTTCAAAGTACCATTCATAAGCATTCAAAGACATATAAAACACTAATTTTCATATGACTTAAATATTTTATAGTAGTAACAATTTATATATATATTTCTGTAGTGTATATAAAGATATAAATTTACTCATACCAAACATTAATTTTTACATATAGTTATTAATTAGTTCTAGATACAAATTTAATAAGAGTTTTCTGTACCTTTGGCTTTAATATCATTTTGCTTTAAAAACATTTCTATGCTTTTAAAGGATATGTGATTACTTGTTTTATTGGAAGAAAAATAAAACTTTTTTTTTTAACATTTTTATTGGAGTATAATTGCTTTACAATGGTATGTTAGTTTCTGCTTTATAACAAAGTGAATCAGTTATACATATACATATATCCCCATATCTCTTCCCTCTTGCGTCTCCCTTCCTCCCACTCTCCCTATCCCACCCTTCTAGCTGGTTACAAAGCACCAAGCTGATCTCCCTGTGCTATGCGACTGCTTCCCACTAGCTATCTATTTTACATTTGGTAGTGTATATATGTCCATATATACACTACCACTCTCTCACTTTGTCCCAGCTTACGCTTCCCCCTCCCCATGTCCTCAAGTCCATTCTCTAGTAGGTCCACGTCTGTATTCCCGTCTTGCCCCTAGGTTCTTCATGACCTTTTTTTTTTTTTTTTAGATTCCATATATATGTGTTAGCATACGGTATTTGTTTTTCTCTTTCTGACTTATTTCACTCTGTATGACAGACTCTAGGTCCATCCACCTCACTACAAATAACTCAGTTTCGTTTCTTTTTATGGCTGAGTAATATTCCATTGTATATATGTGCCACATCTTCTTTATCCATTCATCTGTCGATGGACACTTAGGTTGCTTCCGTGTCCTGGCTATTGTAAATAGAGCTGCAGTGAACATTGTGGTACATGACTCTTTTTGAATTATGGTTTTCTCAGGGTATATGCCCAGTAGTGGGATTGCTGGGTCATATGGTAGTTCTATTTTTAGTTTTTTAAGGAACCTCCATACTGTTCTCCATAGTGGCTGTATCGATTTACGTTCCCACCAACAGTGTATGAGGGTTCCCTTTTCTCCACACCCTCTCCAGCATTTACTGTTTGTAGATTTTTTTGATAATGGCCATTCTGACCGGTGTGAGATGATATCTCATTGTAGTTTTGATTTGTATTTCTCTAATGATTAATGATGTTGAGCATTCTTTCATGTGTTTGTTGGCAATCTGTACATCTTCTTTGGAGAAATGTCTAAAAGAGTTTTTCATCACTGAAATGTGGAAGTATCCAACACTATAAATGGAAGATACTTAATAAATGTTAATTTCCTTCTTTTTCTTTGCAAAAATACAAGCATGATATTTTCTTGAGCATGCCTTTCTTCTCTTCTCACATAAATCGCCCCCCTCCATCTTATCCTTCCAGTTCTGAATCATTAAAATGCATGTGTTTAGTTCTATGGATTCATTTACAGCAGTCTTCTCCACTAGATCCTTCATATTTCACGCTTTACTCAAGCTCAGTGTTTTCATGTTAGCATACTAAATTAGTTTTCTATTGCTGTTATAACAACCATACACTCAATGACTTAAAACAACACCCATTTATTATTTCACAGTTTCTATAGAACCAAAGTATAGGCAGAGTGTAGCTGGTTGTCTGCTCAGCGTATCACAAGGTCAAAACCAAAGTATTAGCAGGCTGCATTCTCATCTGGAGCTCAGAGTCCTCTTGTAGTTGTAGGACTGAGAATCCTGTTTTCTTGCTGGCTATTGGCAGGGAGTCATTCTCAGCTCCTAGAGACCACCTTTGCGTCTCATTCCTGTGACACTCCCAGAACATGGCAACTTACTTCTTCAAAGCCAGTGAGAGAATCTTACTCTAGACTACTATGATGGAGTCCAGTATAATATGCAACATAATCACAAGAATGACTATACCATCATCTTTGCCATATAATACAGCAGAATTGAGGGAGTGACTATCCCATCATATTAACAGATCCAGGGCCCCACCTACACCCAAGGGTAGAGGATTATACAAAGATGTGAGAACCATATATACCCACATCATGAACACCAAAGCCTTTGTGCACGATTCTTAATTGTGCTTTTTTTCCCCCCTTTCATGTCGAATGTAGACTATTCATTGAAATTAATGATTCTCTAGTTCTGGCAGGTTAACAGTCTCATCTTTATTTTAATTAAATTAATATTAGTTTTATGAAGCCTATGCTTCTTTTCTGTGATAGCAGCATTTTCATTTTCAATCTGCCACCCATTTTTAATAAAATAAAGGAAAACACAGTATAATCATGCAAATATTGCCGAACAGATTCTGATGCCAAATTAGCTGTTGGTGAACATGTGACCCCACCTCATATTTATCATCAACTGATGAATGACAGCCCTGAATTTTTTAAAATTTCTGAATTAAAAAGTTACAGACCTATCCATTCTTAAATTATTTTGCTGTTGAAGAATGATCTGAACTCTAGGGAACTCCCTAGGCCTCTAAAGATGTTGTATATCCTGCCCATCATGACAGTTTCCTGCCCATTTTCAATCCTGCCTTCTAATTATAGATCTTTCCAAATGTATATCTTTTAATGCCTCATAATTCTTGGTAACCTGTGCTGCTCTTATTCCTTGAACTTTTATTTATTTATTTTTATTTTGCTTTGTTTATTAGATTATGTTTTTAAACATAACACTTGAGATATTAAGTTATTTTCCGTTTAATTTGTAGTCCTTATTAGAGTACTGTGTTCTCTTCTGTGTGCCATATCTAAAAAATTTTGGACGTGTTTTCAGTGATGGAAAGGCTAGAAAATAAGATCTTGAAGAAAACTTAGACATTAAGGTTGTCCAGTGTGAGGAACACAGTAATACAAAATATATATGAAAGCATTGTCACAAACTATTTTCCCTATCCATTAAGAGGAGGAAAAAGAGAATGTGGCAGTATGTAGAATCTGAGTGAAATAGAAGTATGTAGGTTTGGGGCTTTAAAACTGTGACTCTTAGGATCTTCTTCTTTGTGAGACATCATAAGTTAAATCTTACTTTTCCTGAGGTCAAATAAATCCTACTTGAAAACCAAAGAAGTTAATTGAATAAAGTTTCAAGTTCCGTGCTCCCTTGATTATATATAATTTTCTAATCCATTATAATAATTGAAGTATTATGTGGGTCTATTTTAAATAAAATCTTAATTAAAAAAATAACAGTAATAGCTGACATTCCTAACAGTTCAAACCAGGCCCAGGTATAAAAGCTCTTCCTTCCCCCACACTCCAGGAATTCTATTATTTTCTGCACATATAACTAAAATTAACAATTAGTATTTATCCTACCAGACTCTCTATATGTGTGTGTGTGCGTATATGTATGTGTGTAAGTAGCACATGAACATAGACAATTTTTCTGTGTTTTCAGCATGATCAAATGATACATGTTGTAGTTCAACTTGTGTTTTTCACTTAAGAACATATTATAGGCTCTTTGTTTCTGGTAATGGTGGGCTAGGTTTTCCGAATAACCCTCCTACTGAAAACAACTAAGTGAGATAAATGTATTTTTTTAAAAAACTGTCCTCTTAAAAGCATCAGAGACACTTGTAAATAATCCACAGATCAATGAAGAAGTCATAAGAGAAGTTAGAACCAAATGGTACTGAAAATATTATATATCAAAATTTGTATGATTTAGCTAGAGTAGAACTTGAAGTTAGAAAAATAGTACCATAGTAAAGAGCATAGAAGGAAAGAAAAAAGGATTAGAATAGGAATTAATTAAACAAATCAGACATGCAGTGGAGAAAATCAACAAAGCTAAGAGTTAGTTATTTGAAAAGACATAAAATTGACAAACCTTTGGCAAGACTGATCAAGAAAAATATAATTATTATCCAGAATGGAAAAGGATATGTTGCTATCAATCCTGCATACAGTAAAAAATACTTACAGAATATTATAAACAATTTTATGGAAACAAATTTTTTAATTACATGAACTAGTGAAACTTTTAGGAAAATACAACTTGCTGAAAACTGACACAAGAAGAAGATCCTAATATTGTTAAAGAAATTCAATCTGAAATTAAGAGCTTTACCTCAAATAAAAATCCAAGCCCAGAAGTCTTTGCTTAAGTATTCTAGCAGACATTTAAGAAAGATATAATTTCATATAATGGAACACTACTCAGCAATAAGAAAGAATGAAATTTTGCCATTTGTGGCAACATGGATGGACTTGTAGGGCCTTATGTTAAGTGAGGTAAGTCAGGCAGAGAAAGACAAATACTGTATGATGGCACTTATATGTGGAATCTAAAAAATACAACAAACTAGTGAATAAAACAAAAAAGAAGCAGACTCGCAGATATAGAGAACAAACTAGTGGTTACCAGTGGGGAGAGGGAAGAGGGGAGGGGCAACATAGGATGGGGGGGAAAGGATTATTATGGGATTACAGTAAGTCCCCTACATACGAACCTTCATGTTGCGAACTTTTCAAAGATGCGAACGTGTGTTCCATCAATGTCAGACGTGAGTGAGTGAAATTGCAGCTTGCCCTCCATCTCCTATTGCTGATGATCCTTCAGCTCTACCATCTCCCACCTCCTCTCCCTCCTCCAGTCAGTAACTCTTCTTGCCTGTTCACTTGATGCCAGCCGTATATGCCAGCTGTTGTACTGTACTACTGTGTACTTTTCAAGGTACTGTACTGTAAGATTAAAAATGTTTATTTTTTGTGTTTGTTTATTTTTATGTATTATTTGTGTGAAAAGTATTATAAACCTATTGTGGTACAGTACTGTATACCCGCTTGTGTTAGTTGGGTACCTAGGCTAACTTTGTTTGACTTACGAACAAATTGGACTTAAGAATGCTCTCTCAGAATGGAACTTATTTGTATGCGGGGGACTTACTATATGAAATTGTGTGTATGAAACTTTTGAAAATTGTAAAGCACTATAGAATTTAAAGAATGTTTCACTCAATTAAAAAAATTGAAAAAAGATATAATTTCAGATTACACCAATTCTTTCTGAAAAAGAAAAGAGACTATACACATTAGCTAATTTTATAACACTGGCATCACTTCTATACCACCTGACAACAACATTACATGAAAGGACAATTATAGGGCAATCTTATTCATTATCACAGATGCCAAAATCCTAAACAAATATTAGTAAATAGAATAATACATTATAACAAAATTGGGTTTATTATACCAATGCAAAGTTTGTTTAATATTTAATAATTAGTATAATTCACTATCAGTGGACTAAAGGAGAAAAACTTAAAATCATCTTAATTGTGCAAAAACCATGTTTGATAAAATTTACCAACCATTCGTAATAACTCTTAGCAAAACAGGAATAGAAAAGAACTTCCTTACTCTGATAAAGGGTATCTACAAAAACCCCTCAACAAACATACTTAATAGTTAAAAGCCCCCCTTTCAGATGAGAATCAAGACTAGGATGTCCACTGTTACTTCTGCTATTTCACATTATACTGGATGTCCTAGTTAGTACGGCAAGGCAAGCAAATATTATAAGGATTGGAAAGATACAAAATTTTAATAATTTGCTGATGATGTAATTGTCTGTTCAGGAAATTTAAAAAAAAAAAAACAACCTTTACAGATAATGAGTTTAGCAAGGTTGATAGATACAACATCTGGAAACAAAAATCAATTGCATTTCTGTATCGACAACAAACTAAAAGTGAATTTTTAAAAAAGATAACTATTTACAATAACATAAAAAGTAATTACCTAGGAAATAAATCTAGTAAAAGATGTACAAAACATCTAGAAAACTATAAACTTTGTTATTTTGTTATTGCACTTCACTTTATTGCACTTTGCAGATAACTGAGTTTTTTACAAATTAAAGGTTTGTGGCAACCCTGCATCAAGGAAGTCTATTGGTGCCATTCTTCCAACAGCATTTGCTCACTTCATGTCTCTGTGTCACATTTTGGTAATTCTCACAATATTTCAAACCATCCACCAGCAAAAAGATTACAACTTGCTAAAGGCTCAGATGATGGTTAGCATTTTTTTAGCAGTAAAATATTTTTTATTGAAGTATAGTTGATTCACTTTGCTGTACAGCAGAAATATAAAACTTTATTAAAAGAAATTAAAGAATAATTGAAAAGGGGGCTATACCATATTTCTGGAATCAGAATATTGGTTTGTAGGATGTTAATTTTCTGTCACATTTCTCTATACATTCGATACAATCCCAGTAAAAATCTCATGAGTGTTTATAGAGGAATTTTACAAATGGATTATAAAATTTATATGGATTATAAAATTATACAAAGGCCCGAGTATAACCAAAATCTCTAGAAGAAATATAAATTGGTAGGACTTGCTCTATCAGCTATCAAGACTTTTTATAAAGCTATAGTAATTGAGACAAAGTGATATTGGTTTTAGAAATAGACCAGTGGAACAAAGAGTCTTAAAACAGATCTGTACATATATGTACATTTTATTTATGATAAATTGACACTGCAGAGTGGTGGCGAAATTTTGGTCTTTTCAATAAATGGTACTGGCTCAACTAGTTATTCGAATGAAAAAAAAAAAAAAAGGAAGTGATTCCTTCTTCACATGTTATACAAAAATCAACTTCATATGGATTGTAGACCTAAATGTAAATGACAAAATAATAACATGAAATATATTTTTTTAATTGTAGTATAATTGATTTACAATATTGTGTTAGCTTCTGGTGTACAGCAAAGTGATTCAGTTTTGTGTGTGTGTGTGTGTGTGTGTGTGTATGTGCGTATTCTTTTTCACATTCTTTTCCATCATGGTTTATCACAGGATACTGAATATGGTTCTCTGTGCTATACAGTAGGACCTTGTTGTTTATCTATTTTATATAGTAGTTTATATCTGCTAATCCCAAACTCCTAATTTATCCCTCCCCCCCACTCTTTCCCCTTTGGTAACCATAAATTTGTTTTCTGTGTCAGTGAGTCTGTTCCCGTTTTGTAAATAAGTTCATTTGTATCACTTTTTTAGATTCCGCACTGAAGTGATATTATATGATATTTGTCTTTCTCTGTCTGGCTTACTTCACTAAGTATGATAATCTCCAGGTCTATCCATGTTGCTGCAGAGGGCATTATTTCATTCTTTTTTATGGCTGAGTAATATTCCATTGTGTATATATTCCACATCTTCTTTATCTATTCATCTGTCAATGAACATTTAGCTTGCTTCCATGTCTTGGCTGTTGTAAATAGTGCTGCTGTGAACATTGCGGGTGCTTGTATCTTTTCGAATTAGAGTTTTCTCCAGATATATGCCCAGGAGTGGAATTGCTGGATCATATGGTAACTCTACTTTTAGTTTTTTAGGGAACCTACATTCTGTTTTCCATAGTGGCTTTACCAATTACATTCCCACCAACAAAGTAAGGAAGGTTCCCTTTTCTCCACACTCTCTCCAGCGTTTATTATTTGTAGACTTTTTGATGATGGCCATTCTGGCTGGTGTGAGGTGATATCTGATTGTAGTTTTGACTTGCATTTCTCTAATAATTAGTGATGTTGAGCAGCTTTTCATGTGCCTCTTGGGTATCTGTATGTCTTCTTTGGAGAAATGTCTATTAAGGTCTTCTGCCCATTTTTGATTGGATTGTTGGGTTTTTTTGTTATTGAGTTGTATGAGCTGATTGTATACTTCGGAAATTAAACCATTGTCGATCATGTCGTTTGCAAATATTTTCTCCCAGTCCATAGGTTGTCTTTTCATTTTGTTTATGGTTTCCTTTGCTGTGCAAAAGCTTGTAAGTTTGATTAGGTCCCATTTGTTTATTTTTGCTTTTATTTCTTTTGCTTTGGGAGACTGACCTAAAAAAACATTTGTACGATTTGTGTCAGAGAATGTTTTGCCTATGTTCTCTTCTAGGAGTTTTACAGTATCATGTCTTATATTTAAGTCTTTAAGCCATTTTGTGTTTATTTTTGTGTATGGTGTGAGGGAGTGTTTTAACATCATTGATTTACATGTGGCTGTCAAGCTTTCCCAACACCACTTACTGAAGAGACTGTCTTTTCTCCATTGTATATTCTTGCCTATATCATAATGTCTTTATGGCTTTAGGATAGAGAAATAATTTTTAAATCAGACAGAAAAAGCACTAACTGTAAAGAAGGAAAAAGTGATCAATTTTACTATGTTAAGGACTTCTCTTTATCAAAATACACTGCTCAGAGAGCAAAAAGGCAAGCTACATAAACCAACAAAGAAAATAATACGAGAATATATCAAGCACTCCTACAAATTAATAAGACAAAGCTCAATAGAAAAGTGGACAAAAGACTTGAATAAGCACTTCACAGAAGAAGATAACCAGATGGTCATATACATTTGAAGAGGTGCTTAGCCTGATTAATAATCAAGGAAACCCAAATTAAAACTATAAGATATCACCGGACAACCTCTAGGTTGGCTGAAATTTAAAATCTGATGAAACCAAAGTTGTCAAGAATATAAGAGCAATGGGAGCTCTTACATTGCTAGTAGGAGTGAAAATTCATACACTTTCTTTAGAAAACAATTTGGCATTATCTAGTAAAACTGAAAATAATGCTAACCCAGTAGAAATACATATTTATGTACATGATGATACATGTACAAAAATTAAAAACATCCATAATAGCCCTCAAATGGATACAACTTGGAAAAAAAATCAATAAATTGGGATTTTTAAAAAGTATGATAGTCATGCAATAGAATACATCAATGAAAATGAAAAAACGGTAGTGACACACAACAATATTAATAAATCTTAAAAATATAATCTTGAAGGGAGGGGCAAGATGGCGGAAGAGTAAGACGCGGAGATCACCTTCCTTCTCACAGATACGGTAGAAATACATCTACACGTGGAACTGCTCCTACAGAACACCCACTGAACGCTGGCAGAAGACGTCAGACCTCCCAAAAGGCAAGAAAATCCCCACGTACTTGGGTAGGGCAAAAGAAAAAAGAAATAACAGAGACAAAAGAATAGGGACCGGACCTGCACCAGTGGGAGGGAGCTGTGAAGGAGGAAAGGTTTCCACACACTAGGAAGCCCCTTCGTGGGCAGAGACTGCAGGTGGCAGAGGGGGGAAGCTTCAGAGCCACGGAGGAGAGCGCAGCCACAGGGGTGCAGAGGGCAAAGCGGAGAGATTCCCACACAGAGGATTGGTGCTGAGTAGCACTCACCAGCCCGAGAGGCTTGTCTGCCCAGCCGCCGGGGTGGGCGGGGGCTGGGAGCTGAGGCTCGGGCTTCAGTGCTAGCCGGGAGGGAGTCCGGGAAAAAGTCTGCAGCTGCCGAAGAGGCAAGAGACTTTTTCTTGCCTCTTTGTTTCGCGGCACGCAAGGAGAGGGGATTCAGAGCGCTGCCTAAACGAAATCCAGAGACGGGTGTGAGCCGCGGCTATCAGCGCGGATCCCACAGCAACAGGGGCGCAGAGGGAAAAACGGAGAGATTCCCGCACAGAGGCTCAGCGCCGAGCAGCGCTCACCAGCCCGAGAGGCTTGTCTGCTCACCCGCCGGGGCGGGCAGGGCTGGGAGCTGAGGCACGGGCTTCAGTCGGATCGCAGGAAGAGGACTGGGGTTGGCGGCGTGAACACAGCCTGAAGGGGTTGGCGTGACGCGGTGAGCCGGGAGGGAGCCAGAGAGGAGGTCTGCAGCCGCCGAAGAGGCAAGAGACTTTGTCTTGCCTCTTTGATTCACGGCGCGCAAGGAGAGGGGGTTCAGAGCGCCGCCTAGACGAACTCCAGAGGCGGGCGCGAGCCGTGGCTATCAGCGCGGACCCCAGAGGCGGGCGCGAGCCGTGGCTAACAGCGCAGATCCCACAGCAACAGGGGCGCAGAGGGAAAAACGGTGAGATTCCCACACAGAGGCTCGGCGCCAAGCAGCGCTCACCAGCCCGAGAGGCTTGTCTGCTCACCCGCCGCGGCGGGCGGGGGCTGGGAGCTGAGGCTCGGGCCTCGGTGCTAGCCGGGAGGGAGTCCGGGAAAAAGTCTGCAGCTGCCAAAGAGGCAAGAGACTTTTTCTTGCCTCTTTGTTTTGCGGCGTGCAAGGAGAGGGGATTCAGAGTGCTGCCTAAACGAACTCCAGAGACGGGTGCGAGCCGCGGCGATCAGCGCGGACCCCAGAGACAGGCAGGAGACGCTAAGGCTGCTGCTGCCGCCGCCAAGAAGCCTGTGTGCGAGCACAGGTCACTCTCCTCACTGCCCCTCCCGGGAGCCTGTGCAGCCCGCCACTGCCAGGGTCCCGTGATCCAGGGACAATTTCGCCAGGAGAACGCACGGCGCGCCTCAGGCTGCTGCAACGTCACGCCGGCCTCTGCCGCCGCAGGCTCGTCCTGCATCCGTGCCCCTCCCTCCCCCCGGCCTGAGTGAGCCAGAGCCCCTGAAGCAGCTGCTCCTTTAACCCCGTCCTGTCTGGGTGGGGAACAGACGCCCTCAGGCGACCTACACGCAGAGGCGGGTCCAAATCCAAAGCTGAACCCCGGGAGCTGTACAAACAAAGAAGAGAAAGGGAAATCTCTCCCAGCAGCCTCAGAAGCAGCGTATAAAAGCTCCACAAACAACCTGATGTGCCTGCATCTGTTGAATACCTGAATAGACAACGAATCATCCCAAATTCAAGAGGTGGACTTTGGGAGCAGGATATATTAATTTTTCCCCTTTTCCGTCTGTGTTTTGCTTTGTTTTTTTGTTTTTTTTTACTTAAAAAATTTTTTTTCCTAATAAATGTTTTCTTAATAATTTTTTCCTTATTTTCTATTTTTAGAAATTAAAAAAATTTTTTATTAAGTTTTTTCATATTTTTTATTAAAAAATTTTTTTTTCTTAATAAATTTTTTTCTTAATAATTTTTTTCTTATTTTTTACTATAAAAAATTAATAAATCTATTTTTAAAAATTAAAATTTTTTTTTCTGAATACATTTATTCTTAATAATTTTTTTCTTATTTTTTATTATAATAGCTTTATTTTATTTTATTTTATCCTCTTTCTTTCTTTCTTTCTATTTTTTTCTCCCTTTTATTCTGAGCCGTGTGGATGAAAGGCTCTTGGTGCTCCAGCCAGGCATCAGGGCTGTGCCTCTGAGGTGGGAGAGCCAAGTTCAGGACACTGGTCCACAAGAGACCTCCCAGCTCCACGTAATACCAAATGGCAAAAATCACTCAGAGATCTCCATCTCAACACCAAGACCCAGCATCACTCAACGACCAGCAAGCTACAGTGCTGGACACCCTATGCCAAACAACTAGCAAGACAGGAACACAGCCCCATCCATTAGCAGAGAGGCAGCCTAAAATCATAATAAGGCCACAGACACCCCAAAACACACCACCAGATGTGGACGTGCCCACCAGAACAACAAGATCCAACCTCATCCACCAGAACACAGGCACTAGTCCCCTCCACCAGGAAGCCTACACAACCCACTGAACCAACCTTAGCCACTGGGGACAGATACCAAAAACAATGGGAACTACGAACCTGCAGCCTGTGAAAAGGAGACCCCAAACACAGTAAGATAAGCAAAATGAGAAGACAAAAAATGACACAGCAGGTGAAGGAGCAGGGTCAAAACACACCAGACCTAACAAATGAAGAGGAAATAGGCAGTCTACCTGAAAAAGAATTCATAATAATGATAGTAAAGATGATCCAAAATCTTGGAAATAGAATAGACAAAATGCAAGAAACATTTAACAAGGATGTAGAAGAATTAAAGAGGAACCAAGCAACGATGAAAAACACAATAAATGAAATTAAAAATACTCTAGACGGGATCAATAGCAGAATGACTGAGGCAGTAGAACGGATAAGTGACCTGGAAGATAAAATAGTGGAAATAACTACTGCAGAGCAGAATAAAGAAAAAAGAATGAAAAGAACTGAGGACAGTCTCAGAGACCTCTGGGACAACATTAAACGCACCAACATTCGAATTATAGGGGACCCAGAAGAAGAAGAGAAAAAGAAAGGGACTGAGAAAATATTTGAAGAGATTATAGTTGAAAACTTCCCTAATATGGGAAAGGAAATAGTTAATCAAGTCCTGGAAGCACAGAGAGTCCCATACAGGATAAATCCAAGGAGAAACACGCCAAGACACATATTAATCAAACTATCAAAAATTAAATATAAAGAAAACATATTAAAAGCAGCAAGGGAAAAACAACAAATAACACACAAGGGAATCCCCATAAGGTTAACAGCTGATCTTTCAGCAGAAACTCTGCAAGCCAGAAGGGAGTGGCAGGATATACTTAAAGTCATGAAGGAGAAAAACCTACAACCAAGGTTACTCTACCCAGCAAGGATTTCATTCAGATTTGATGGAGAAATTAAAACCTTTACAGACAAGCAAAAGCTGAGAGAGTTCAGCACCACCAAACCAGCTTTACAACAAATGCTAAAGGAACTTCTCTAGGCAAGAAACACAAGAGAAGGAAAACACCTACAATAACAAACCCAAAATATTTAAGAAAATGGGAATAGGAACATACATATCGGTAATTACCTTAAATGTAAATGGATTAAATGCTCCCACCAAAAGACACAGACTGGCTGAATGGATACAAAAGCAAGACCCATATATATGCTGTCTACAAGAGACCCACTTCAGACCTAGAGACACATACAGACTGAAAGTGAGGGGATGGAAAAAGATATTCCATGCAAATGGAAATCAAAAGAAAGCTGGAGTAGCAATTCTCATATCAGACAAAATGGACTTTAAAATAAAGACTATTACAAGAGACAAAGAAGGACACTATATAATGATCAAGGGATCGATCCAAGAGGAAGGTATAACAATTGTAAATATTTATGCACCCAACATAGGAGCACCTCAATACATAAGGCAAATACTAACATCCATAAAAGGGGAAATCGACAGTAACACAATCATAGTAGGGGACTTTAACACCCCACTTTCACCAATGGACAGATCATCCAAAATGAAAATAAATAAGGAAACACAAGCCTTAAATGATACATTAAACAAGATGGACTTAATTGATATTTATAGGACATTCCACCCAAAAACAACAGAATACACATTTTTCTCAAGTGCTCATGGAACATTCTCCAGGATAGATCATATCTTGGGTCACAAATCAAGCCTTGGTAAATTTAAGAAAATTGAAATCGTATCAAGTATCTTTTCCGACCACAATGCTATGAGACTAGATATCAATTACAGGAAAAGATCAGTAAAAAATACAAACACATGGAGGCTACACAATACACTACTTAATAACGAAGTGATCACTGAAGAAATCAAAGGGGAAATCAAAAAATACCTAGAAACAAATGACAATGGAGACACGACGACCCAAAACCTATGGGATGCAGCAAAAGCAGTGCTAAGAGGGAAGTTTATAGCAATACAAGCCTACCTCAAGAAACAGGAAACATCTCGAATAAACAACCTAACCTTGCACCTAAAGCAATTAGAGAAAGAAGAACAAAAAAACCCCAAAGCTAGCAGAAGGAAAGAAATCATAAAGATCAGATCAGAAATAAATGAAAAAGAAATGAAGGAAACAATAGCAAAAATCAATGAAACTAAAAGCTGGTTCTTCGAGAAGATAAACAAAATTGATAAACCATTAGCCAGACTCATCAAGAGAAAAAGGGAGAAGACTCAAATCAATAGAATTAGAAATGAAAAAGGAGAAGTAACCACTGACACTGCAGAAATACAAAAGATCATGAGAGATTACTACAAGCAAATCTATGCCAATAAAATGGACAACCTGGAAGAAATGGACAGGTTCTTAGAAATGCACAACCTACCAAGACTGAACCAGGAAGAAATAGAAAATATGAACAGACCAATCACAAGCACTGAAATTGAAACTGTGATTAAAAACCTTCCAACAAACAAAAGCCCAGGACCAGATGGCTTCACAGGTGAATTCTATCAAACATTTAGAGAAGAGCTAACACCTATCCTTCTCAAACTCTTCCAAAATATTGCAGAGGGAGGAACACTCCCCAACTCATTCTGCGAGGCCACCATCACCCTGATACCAAAACCAGACAAAGATGTCACAAAGAAAGAAAACTACAGGCCAATATCACTGATGAACATAGATGCAAAAATCCTCAACAAAATACTAGCAAACAGAATCCAACAGCACATTAAAAGGATCATACACCATGATCAAGTGGGGTTTATCCCAGGAATGCAAGGATTCTTCAATATACGCAAATCAATCAACGTGATACACCATATTAACAAATTGAAGGAGAAAAACCATATGATCATCTCAATAGATGCAGAGAAAGCTTTCGACAGAATTCAACGCCCATTTATGATAAAAGCCCTGCAGGAAGTAGGCATAGAGGGAACTTTCCTCAACATAATAAAGGCCATATATGACAAACCCACAGCCAACATTGTCCTCAATGGTGAAAAACTGAAAGCATTTCCACTAAGATCAGGAACAAGACAAGATTGCCCACTCTCACCACTATTATTCAACATAGTTTTGGAAGTGTTAGCCACAGCAATCAGAGAAGAAAAAGAAATAAAAGGAATCCAAATCGGAAAAGAAGAAGTAAAGCTGTCACTGTTTGCAGATGACATGCTACTATACATAGAGAATCCTAAAACTGCCACCAGAAAACTGCTAGAGCTAATCAATGAATTTGGTAAAGTAGCAGGATACAAAATTAATGCACAGAAATCTCTTGCATTCCTATATACTAATGATGAAAAATCTGAAAGTGAAATTAAGAAAACACTCCCGTTTACCATTGCAACAAAAAGAATAAAATATCTAGGAATAAACCTACCTAAGGAGACAAAAGACCTGTATGCAGAAAATTATAGGACACTGATGAAAGAAATTAAAGATGATACAAATAGATGGAGAGATATACCATGTTCTTGGATTGGAAGAATCAACATTGTGAAAATGACTCTACTACCCAAAGCAATCTACAGGTTCAATGCAATCCCTATCAAACTACCACTGGCATTTTTCACAGAACTAGAACAAAAAATTTCACAATTTGTATGGAGACACAAAAGACCCCGAATAGCCAAAGCAACCTTGAGAACGAAAAATGGAGCTGGAGGAATCAGGCTCCCTGACTTCAGACTATATTACAAAGCTACAGTAATCAAGACAGTTTGGTACTGGCACAAAAACAGAAATATAGATCAATGGAACAGGATAGAAAGCCCAGAGATAAACCCACGCACATATGGTCACCTTATCTTTGATAAAGGAGGCAAGCATATACAGTGGAGAAAAGACAGCCTATTCAATAAGTGGTGCTGGGAAAATTGGACAGGTACATGTAAAAGTATGAAATTAGAACACTCCCTGACACCATGCACAAAAATAAACTCAAAATGGATTAAAGACCTAAGTGTAAAGCCAGACACTATCAAACTCTTAGAGGAAAACATAGGCAGAACACTCTATGACATAAATCACAGCAAGATCCTTTTTGACCCAGCTCCTAGAGAAATGGAAATAAGAACACAAATAAACAAATGGGACCTAATGAAACTTAAAAGCTTTTGCACAGCCAAGGAAACTATAAACAAGACCAAAAGACAACCCTCAGAATGGGAGAAAATATTTGCAAATGAAGCAACTGACAAGGGATTAATCTCCAAGATTTACAAGCAGCTCATGCAACTCAATAACAAAAAAACAAACAACCCAATCCAAAAATGGGCAGAAGACCTAAATAGACATTTCTCCAAAGAAGATATACAGATGGCCAACAGACACATGAAAGAATGCTCAACATCATTAATCATTAGAGAAATGCAAATCAAAACTACAATGAGATATCATCTCACACCGGTCAGAATGGCCATCATCAAAAAATCTACAAACAATAAATGCTGGAGAGGGTGTAGAGAAAAGGGAACACTCTTGCACTGTTGGTGGGAATGTAAATTGATACAGCCGCTATGGAGAACAGTATGGAGGTTCCTTAAAAAACTAAAAATAGAACTACCATATGACCCAGCAATCCCACTACTGGGCATATACCCTGAGAAAACCATAATTGAAAAAGAGTCATGTACCAAAATGTTCATTGCAGCTCTATTTACAATAGCCAGGACATGGAAGCAACCTAAGTGTCCTTCATTGGATGAATGGATAAAGAAGATGTGGCACATATATACAATGGAATATTACTCAGCCATAAAGAGAAATGAAATGGAGGTATTTGTAATGAGGTGGATGGAGTTAGAGTCTGTCATACAGAGTGAAGTAAGTCAGAAAGTGAAAAACAAATACAGTATGCTAACACATATATATGGAATCTAAGGGGAAAAAAAAAAGGTCATGAAGAACCTAGTGGCAAGATGGGAATAAAGACACAGACCTACTAAAGAATGGACTTGAGGATATGGGGAGGGGGAGGGGTAAGATGTGACAGGGTGAGAGAGTGTCATGGACATATATACACTACCAAATGTAAAATAAATAGCTATTGGGAAGCAGCTGCACAGCACCTGGAGATCAGCTCGGTGCTTTGTGACCGCCTGGGGGGGTAGGATGGGGAGGGTGGGAAGGAGGGAGATGCAGGAGGGAGGAGATATGGGAACGTGTGTATATGTGTAGCTGATTCACTTTGTTATAAAGCAGAAACTAACACACCATTGTGAAGCAATTATACTTCAATAAAGATGTTTAAAAATATATATATATATAATCTTGAGCAAAAGAAACCAAATTCAAAAATACATATGTTGTGTTATACCATTTATATAAAATTCAAGAAAGGGGAAAACAAAACTGTGTATTGAAGAATACACATTTGAGTGTTAAAACTGTAAATAGACACAAAGAATGTTTAGCACAGAAAGGAGGATTGTGGTTATCCATTGGGTAGGGGGAATTGCGATCACATGGAGTATTTGGGGACTTATGGGTTGCTGGCACTGTTCTGATTCTTGCTTTGGTGATATTAGATAATTCATTAAACTCTACACTTAAATTGTATGCTATTTTAATATTTCAAATAAAAATAATATGTTGAAGACATCTTTTCATTTCATTATATTTACACCTGTAGATCCTTAAAGGCTGCATATTATTCCATTGTAGATTTATCTATTTCCCTACTTAGGAACACTTATTGTTTTTAGTTTTTGCCATTACCAACTTTTTATTAAACAACTTTGTACATATATCTATGTTCAATTGCTTGTGCTGATATCTCTGTAGGATTGGTTCCTAGAAATAGAATCAAAAGTAGTTTACATTTCATACTTGATAGATACTGTTAACTAGCCTTGCAAATTTGTTCAAGATGTCTTTTGCTTTCCTATTTGAAGCTTTTAATTTTTATGTTTTTTTCTTTCTTTCTTTCTTTCTTTCTTTCTTTCTTTCTTTCTTTCTTTCTTTCTTTCTTTCTTTCTTTTTTAATTTTTTTTTTTTCTAAATGGCTTGATACAAGAGAAGTTTATTTACCTTTTACATCCAAACAATGATGTATTGTATCAATGTTGATCCCGGTTGTGGTATTTTACTATACTTTTGCAAGATGTATCATTGGGGAAAACTGAGTAAAGGATACAGTTTTCCTGGGGGATCTCTTTGTATTATTCCTTCTGACTGTATGCAAATCTATCATTGTCATAAAATTAAAACTTAATTTAAATGGAGATATGCACGTGGGTGATCTTCATGGGCCAGGCCTTGGAGAGGAGCAAGTCACGAATGCTCACATCCCATTGGCTAGAACTTAGTTACCTGGCCATACCTAACCACCTGGGGGTTTTATTAATTAATTAATTTATTTTATTTATTTATTTATACAGCAGGTTCTTATTAGTTATCTAGTTTATACATATTAGTGTATATATGTCAATGCCAATCTCCCAATTCATCCCATCACCCCCTGTTTTCCCCCCTTGGTGTCCAGATGTTTGTTCTCTACATCTGTATCTCTATTTCTGCCCTGCAAACCGGTTCATCTATACCATTTTTCTAGATTCCACATATATGTGTTAATATACGATATTTGTTTTTCTCTTGATGACTTACTTCACTCTGTATGACTGTCTCTAGGTCCATCCACGTCTCTACAAATGACCCAATTTCATTCCTTTTTATGGCTGAGTAATATTCTATTGTGTATATGTACCACATCTTCTTGATCCCTTTGTCTGTTGATGGGCATTTAGCTTGCTTCCATGACTTGGCTTTTGTAAATAGTGCTGCAATGAACACGGGAGTGCCGTGTCTTTTTGAATTATGGTTTTCTCTGGGTATATGTCCAGTAGTGGGATTGGCGGGTCATATGGTAATTCTATTTTTAGTTTTTTAAGGAACCTCCATACTGTTCTCCATAGTGGCTGTATCAATTTACATTCCCACCAGCAGTGCAAGAGGGTTCCTTTTTCTCCACACCCTCTCCAGCACTTGTTATTTGTAGATTTTCTGATGATGTCCATTCTTACTGGTGTGAGATGATACCTCATTGTAGTTTTCATTTGCATTTCTCTAATAATTAGTGATGTTGAGCAGTTTTTCATGTGCCTCTTGGCCATCTGTATGTCTTCTTTGGAGAAATGTCTGTTTAGGTCTTCTGCCCATTTTTGGATTGGGTTGTTTGTTTTTTTAATATTGAGCTGCATGAGCTGTTTATATATTTTGGAGATTCATCCTTTGTCCATTGATTCATTTGCAAATATTTTCTCCCACTCTGAGGGTTGTCTTTTCATCTTGTTTGTAGTTTCCTTTGCTTTGCAAAAGCTTTGAAGTTTCATTAGATCCCATTTGTTTTTGTTTTTATTTCCATTACTCTAGGAGGTGGATCAAAAAAGATCTTGCTGTGATTTATGTCAAAGAGTGTTCTTACTATGTTTTCCTCTAAGAGTTTTATAGTGTCCGGTCTTACATTTAGGTCTCGAATCCATTTTGAGTTTATTCTTGTGTATGGTGTTAGGGAGTGTTCTAATTTCCTTCTTTTACATGTAACTGTCTGGTTTTCCCAGCACCACTTATTGAAGAGGCTTTCTTTTCTCCATTGTATATCCTTGCCTCCTTTGCATAGATCAGTTGACCATAGGTGCGTGGGTTTATCTCTGGGCTTTCTATCCTGTTCCATTGATCTATATTTCTGTTTTTGTGCCAGTACCATATTGTCTTGATTACTGTAGCTTTGTAGTATAGTCTGAAGTTTTTCCTCCAGCTCCGTTTGTTTCCCCTCAAGGTTGCTTTGGCTGTTTGGGGACTTTTGTATCTTCATACAAATTTTAAGATTTTTTTGTTCTAGTTCTGTAAAAAATGCCATTGGCAATCTGATAGGGATTGATTGCATTGAATCTGTAGATTGCTTTAGGTAGTATAGTCATTTTCATCAATCATTTTAATATTGATTCTTCCAATCCAAAAACATGGTATACTTCTCCATCTGTTTGTGTCATCTTTGATTTCTTTCATCAGTGTCTTAAAGTTTTCTGAGTACAGATCTTTTACCTCCTTTGGTAGGTTTATTCCTAGGTATTTTATTCTTTTTGTTTGAATTGTGAATGGGATTCTTTCCTTAATTTCTCTTTCTGATCTTTTGTTGTTAGTGTATAGGAATGCAGCAGATTTCTGTGCATTAATTTTGTATCCTGCAACTTTACCAGATTCATTGATTACCTCTAATAGTTTTCTGGTGGCATCTTTAGGATTCTCTATGTATAGTATCCTGTCATCTGTAAACAGTGACAGTTTTACTTCTTCTTTTCCAATTTGTATTCCTTTTATTTCTTTTTCTTCTCTGATTACCATGGCTAGGATTTCCAAAACTATGTTGAATAATAGTTGTGAGAGTGGACATCCTTGTCTCGTTCCTGATCTTAGAGCAAATGATTTCAGTTTTTCACCACTGAGCATGATGTTTGCTGTGGGTTTGTCATATATGGCCTTTATTATCTTGAGGTAGGTTCCCTCTATGCCCACTTTCTGGAGAGTTTTTATCATAAATGGGTGTTGAATTTTGTCAGAAGCTTTTTCTGCATCTATTGAGATGATCATATGGTTTTTATTCTTTAGTTTGTTGATATGGTGTATCACATTGATTGATTTGCGTATATTGAAGAATCCTTGCATCCCTGGGATAATACCCACTTAATCTTGGTGTATGATCCTTTTAATGTGTTATTGGATTCAGTTTGCTAGTATTTTGTTGAAGATTTTTGCATCTATATTCATCAGTGATATTGGTCTGTAATTTCCTGTTTTTGTGATATCTTTTTCTGGTTTTGGTATCAGGGTGATGGTGGCCTCGTAGAATGAGTTTGGGAGTGTTCCTTCCTCTGCAATTTTTTGGAAGAGTTTGAGAAGGATGGGTGTTAGATTTTCTCTAAATATTTGATAGAATTCACCTGTGAAGCCATCTGGTCCTGGACTTTGTTTGTTGGAAGATTTTTAATCACAGTTTCAATTTCATTACTTGTGATTGGTCTGTTCATATTTTCTGTTTCGTCCTGGTTCAGCCTTGGAAGGTTATACCTTTCTAAGAATTTGTCCATTTCTTCCAGGTTGTCCATTTTATTGGCCTAGAGTGGCTTGTAGTAGTCTCTTACGGTGGTTTGTATTTCTGTGGTGTCTATTGTAACTTCTCCTTTTTCATTTCTAATGTTATTGATTTGAGTCCTCTCCCTATTTTTCTTGATGAGTCTGGCTAAAGTTTATCAGTTTTGTTTATCTTCTCAAAGAACCAGCTTTTAGTTTAATTGATCTTTGCTATTGTTTTCTTTGTTTCTATTTCATTTATTTCTGCTCTGATCTTTATGATTTCTTTCCTTCTACTAACTTTGGGTTTTGTTTGTTCTTCTTTCTCTAGTTCCTTTAGGTGTAAGGTTAGATTGTTTATTTGAGATGTTTGTTGTTTCTTGAGATAGGATTGTATTGCTATAAACTTCCCTCTTAGAACTGGTTTTGCTGCATCCCATAGGTTTTGGATCATCATGTTTTCATTGTCATTTGTCTCTAGGTATTTTTTTATTTCCTCTTGATTTCTTCAATGATCTCTTGTTTATTTAGTAACGTATTGTTTAGCCTCCATGTGTTTGTGTTTTTTACGTTTTTTTCCCTGTAATTGATTTCTAATCTCATTGCATTGTGATCAGAAAAGATGCTTGATATGATTTCAGTTTTCTTAAGTTTACCAAGGCTTGATTGGTGACCCAAGATGTGATCTATCCTGGAGAATGTTCCATGTGCACTTGAGAAGAAAGTGTAATCTGCTGTTTTCAGATGAAATGTCCTATAAATATCAATTAAATCTATCTGGTCTATTGTGTCACTTAAAGCTTGTATTTCCTTATTAATTTTCTGTCTGGATCATCTGTCCACTGGTGTAAGTGAGGTGTTAAAGTCCCCCATTATTGTTGTGTTACTGTTGATTTCCTCTTTTACAGCTGTGAGCAGTTGCCTTATATATTGAGGTGCTCCTATGTTGGGTGCATATATATTTATAACTGTTATATCTTCTTCTTGGATTGATCCCTTGATCAGTATGTAGTGTCCTTCCTTGTCTCTTATAACATTCTTTATTTCAAAGTCTTTTTTATCTGATATGAGTGTTGCTACTCCAGCTTTCTTTTGATTTCCATTTGCATGAAATATCTTTTTCCATCCCCTCACTTTCAGTCTGTATGTTTCCCTAGGTCTGAAGTGGGTCTCTTGTAGAGAGCATATATATGGGTCTTGTTTTTGTATCCATTCAGCAAGCCTGTGTCTTTTGGTTGGAGCATTTAATCCATTCACCTTTAAGGTAATTATTAATATGTATGTTCCTATTACCATTTTCTTAATTGTTTTGGGTTTGTCTTTGTAGGTCCTTTTCTTCTCTTGTGTCTTCCACTTAGAGAAGTTCCTTTAGCATTTGTTGTAGAGCTGGTTTGGTGGTGCTGAATTCTCTTAGCTTTTGCTTGTCTGTAAAGCTTTTGATTTCTCCATCGAATCTGAATGAGATCCTTGCCAGGTAGAGTAATCTTGGTTGTAGGTTCTTCCCTTTCATTACTTTAAATATGTCATGCCACTCTCTTCTGGCTTGTAGAGTTTCTGCTGAGAAATCAGCTGTTAACCTTATGGGAGTTCCCTTGTATGTTATTTGTCATTTTTCCCTTGTTGCTTTTAATAATTTTGCTTTGTGTTTAGTTTTTGTCAATTTGATTACTATGTGTCTTGGCGTGTTTCTCCTTGGGTTTATCCTGCCTGTATCTCTCTGCGCTTCCTGGACTTGGGTGGCTATTTCCTTTCCCATGTTAGGGAAGTTTTCGACTATAATCTCTTCAAATATTTTCTTGGGTCCTTTCTCTCTCTGTTCTTCTGGGACCCCTATAATGCGAATGTTGTTGCATTTAATGTTGTCCCAGAGGTCTCTTAGGCTGTCTTCATTTCTTTTCATTCTTTTTTCTTTATTCTGTTACGCAATAGTGATTTCCACCATTCTGTCTTCCAGGTCACTTATCTGTTCTTATTCCTCAGTTATTCTGCTATTGATTCCTTTTAGTGTATTTTTCATTTCCATTATTGTATTGTTCATCTCTGTTTGTTTGTTCTTTAATTCTTCTAGGTCTGTGTTAAACATTTCTTGCATCTTCCCGATCTTTGCTTCCATTCTTTTTCCAAGGTTCTGGATCATCTTCACTATAATTATTCTGAATTCTTTTTCTGGAAGGTTTCCTATCTCCACTTCATTTAGTTGTTTTTCTGGGGGTTTTATCTTGTTCCTTCATCTGGTACCTAGTCCTCTGCCTTTTCATTTTGTTTATCTTTCTGTGAATGTGGTTTTTGTTCCACAGGCTGCAGGATTTTTGTTCTTCTTGCTTCTGCTGTCTGCCCTCTGGTGGATGAGGCTATCTGAGAGGCTTGTGAAAGCTTCCTGATGGGGGGGACTGGTGGTGGGTAGAGCTGGGTGTTGCTCTGGTGGGCAGAGCTCAATAAAACTTTAATCCACTTGTCTGCTGATGGGTGGGTCTGAGTTCCCTCCCTGTTGGTTGTTTGGCCTAAGGCGACCCAGTACTGGAGCCTACAGGTCTTTGGTGAGGCTAAAGGTGGACTCTGGGAAGGCTCACGCCAAGCAGTACTTCCCAGAACTTATGGGCCAGTGTCCTTGTCCCCTCAGTGAGCCACAGCCACCCTCCGCCTCTGCAGGAGACCCTCCACCACTAGCAGGTTGGTCTGGTTCAGTCTCCTATGGGGTCTCTGCTCCTTCCCCCTTGGTCCTGATGTGCACGCTACTTTGTGTGTGCCCTCCAAGAGTGGAGTCTCTGTTTCCCCCAGTCCTGTTGAAGTCCTGCAATCCAATCCCACTAGCCTTCAAAGTCTGATTCTCTGGGAATTCTTCTTTCCATTGCCAGACCCCCCGGTTAGGAAGTCTGACATGGGGCTCAGAACCTTCACTCCAGTGGGTGGACTTCTGTGGTATAATTGTTCTCCAGTTTGTGAGTCAGCCACCCAGCGGTTATGGGATTTTATTTTATTGTGAGTGTGCCCCTCTTACTGTCTCATTGTGGCTTCTCCTTTGTCTTTGGATGTGGGGTATCTTTTTTGGTAAGTTCCAGTGTCTTCCTGTCGATGATTGTTCAGCAATTAGTTGTGATTCCGGTGCTCTGGCAAGTGAGCTCTCGCTCACTCCGGTGCTCCGGAGTGAGCGCATGTCCTTCTACTCTGCCATCTTGAACCAATCTCCAATTTTTATGTTTTTCAATCTGTCTCTTTTCCATTGTAGTTTCTGGCTTTTGTTTCATGCTTACAAAGGCTTTCTCAATTTAAGATTTGGTCTTTATCTGGAATTTATTTTTGGTTTTTTGAAATGAGATTCTTTTTTTCTCCACCTGTATAGCCAGTTGTCTTAACACCTTTTGTTGAATAACCTACTCTTTCCTCAATGATTTGAAAAGTGCCCTTTATTATCAGCTAAATATCTATATGTCTTTTTCTGGATTCTTTTTCTGTTCCACAGATCTGTTGTTCTATTCCTACATCAATATCACAATGTTTTAATGACTATAGATTTTAATGTGCTGCTCTTCCTGATGTAGCAGACTCCTTCTAATTAGTTAGTTCTTCCTTTTCAAAATGTGTTTGGCTTTTCGCTCATACATTTACTTTTCCAAGTGAACTGTAGAGCAAGTTGTCCCCCACCACCAGCCAAAAATAGAAAAATGTGTGTTGACATTTCACCTAGGATTATAATGAGTATAGGTTATTTGGTGGAGAATTAACTTTCATACACATTTCTAAGTTTTAGTTGTTTTTAACTATATATAAAGAGCAAGTTTTATATATTCTTTTAGGACTTATGTTTTCAGTTATATATTATATGACTAATATCTTTCCATGTTGTTGCTGTGTTCATTTATTTGACTACTATATGACTTTTACACTGTTTGAATATGCCAAACAAATTTAGAGTTTAGGTTGGGTGTCCTTCTAGGGTTCCATCTCTCACTGAAGGGTATTTGGTTTGTTAACAGAATTTTGCTATTGGTATCAGTGGTGCTATGAACATTCTTGTATGTATCTTCTTTTATTCATTTGCAGGAGTTCCTCTTTGCTGTATTCCTAAGAGTGGAATTTCTGGGTCTTAGGGTGAATAAATGGTCAAATAATGCCAACCTATTTTCCACCAACAATGTATATGAACTCGTGAGAGATCCACATTCTGCCTAATACTTGATATTGTCAGAATTTTAAATTCTAGTCTTGTAATGAAGATTAAATGTTTGATTTGCATAACCTGATTGCCAGTGATACTTAACAGTTTTTCGTAATTCTATGGCTATATATGTTAATGCTTTGGTAAAATTATTTTTCTCTCTTGCTCATTTTGCTATTGAGTTGTTATGCTCTTTCTGTTAATATGGAGGAGTTCTTTTTATGTTCTTGATAGTCACCCTTAACAGTTTTGTGTATTGTGAATATATTCTCAATTTGTAGCTAGTCCTTTCACTTTCTTTTTTTAAGGTGATTGGATGGACAAAAGTTCATAATTTTATAAAGACAAACCTATCAATGTCTTATAGTCAGTATTTCTTGTTTCTTGTTTACAAAATTATTTCCTACCCCAAGGCCTCAAGATATTTTTTATTAGGAGTTTTAAATTTTTGTTCTTGACATTTAAGCCTTACTCCACCAGGAGTTGGTTTTTATATGTTTACACTTTTTTCATGTTGAAACTTTTTCCTGCCATTTCCTGCCACTATTCATTTTATTGAATAGTCTTTCTTTTCCCTCATGGATTTAACAGCACCCCTATCTGTCATATGCAAAGTTTCCTATTTTTCTGCAAATGTCTTAAATTTTTCTTATTAAGCTTATCCCTAGTTTATAGTTTCCTTCTTTTTTTTTTTTGAATGGGATCTTTTCTCCCTTTAATTTTTCTAATTGGCAGTTACTGATGTATAAGGAAACTCTCAATTACTGTATATTTATCTTTATTCTAATCATCTTACTAAATCCTTTTATTGTTTTTCAATTGATTGTCTTGTCCCCTGTTGCCGTCCTCACTTAGGGATACATCTTATTTTCTGCATATACTTATCATTTGTTTCTTTCTTTTTTATATTTATATTCCTATTGCTTGTCTTGTCTTAACCACATTGGCTAGAACCTCTTAGCAGTAACATATAATAGACCCTGGCAAGCCTACATCCTGTTAAAAAAGTGCTGATTATGGATATCTTTATGTTGATCCTAACCTTAAAAAAAATGTTTTTAATGTTTTAAGTTTGTATATAATAGAACTACTCGTTTCTATATCCTTTTTTAAGTTAAGAAAGTTCCACTCTATTCCAAATATTATAAGATTACTTTCAGAAGAGTTACTGGATATTATCAGTTGCCTTTTCAGTATCTCTTGATATGATCATTTGGTTTTTATCTTTTAATCTATCATAATAGTATATTAAAATGTTTATTTATTTCTCCCAAGTCACAGATATAAAGCCAGGAAGACTAAATCTGGTAGGTCATTGGTAATATAAATATTGTCCTTTCTAGTATTCTCAAAACCCCTTAGAATATTTAAGTATTTGTTATCCAGCATACTGACTTTGTGCTTATCCTTTTACTCTACTTATCTAACTTTATTTCATAAAACATCACTAATGAATTTCCCAAGAGATTTAAAGTTTTGTTATTTTTAAATTATCTGCAGAAAAACCTGGGGATCTTTCTTCACGCTGGCTAAATACATCACTGCTGAAACATAAGGATACATTTAAGGAAAGCAAGGCAGTGACTTATTACCATAGATTCCACACCAAAGCCAAATGATGTTATCTTTCGGTGAACTGTGAATGATTCTCTTATAAATGGCTGTAGGACTTTGACAAACCTTTGACTGTGTTACTGTTGTTGAATTAAGTTCTTCTATCTATGGCAGTTTCTTCTGCCCCAAACCTCAAGATCTTTTCAGTGTAAGAGACCTTAATAAAATAGAGAAAACAAGAAAAGAGAGATTTGTGTTTGTAATTTTGTAATATTTTTCTGACAGATAGCTCACAAATTGTACAAGCTTCAGGCCCCTCAACCCCTAAGTCTGCCTCTGTGTGTAAGCCAAGAAGAGGAGGAATGGGTGTTGTTTTCTCCAGTCCTAGCCCCCACCTATACTGTAAGTGCTAGAAAGCTGATCTCTAATAATATGGTGGGGAACCAATAGTTTTTTGGTTACTTTCAGTAATTAAAAATGCCCCTCCCACCACCCTAACTTAAGTGGGAGATGCCCAGCTGATTCTTTCAGTCCTTCCACCCCCTCCCTTCCTTTTCTGGTTCTAACCCCTCTGATGTTGGAGCTGGGAAAGGGGATTAAGAAAAGGGACACAAGTTTTTACTTAGCTGAATATACAATTACAAGGCTATAGGCTGCTCCACTGCTGCATCTTGGTCAGTGTATTATTTTGCTAAGGCTGCTGTAAAAAAATTACTACAAACTGGGTTGCTTAAACAACAAAAATGTATTGTCTCACAGTTCTGGAGGCTGGAAGTCCAAGATTAAGGTGTCAGCAGGGTTGCTTCCTTCTGAGGACTGTGAGAGATATGTTATTCCTTGCCTAGTTTGCTGACAATCTTTGACATTCCTTGGCTTGCAGAAGCATTACCCCGATCTCTGCCTTCATCTTCATATGGTGTTATCTCTGTATGCATGCTTCTGTGTCCTAATTTCTCAATTTTATAAGGATATCAGCAATATTGGATTAAGGTCCACTCTAATGATCTCATGTTAACCAGGTATGTCAGCAGTGGCCCTATTTCCAAATACGTCCTGTCCTGAAGTACTGGTAGTTAAGACTTCAGTCTATGAATTTTTAGGAGACACAATTCAAACCATGTTTTTTATCCTTCCCTCCCTCCCCCGCCTTTCTCCAGCAGGTCTACTGCCTCAGCTCTCTAACCTAGAATGAATTACTAGTCAGATACACCCAGTCTTTATAAGTGATTCTTTTGGTGCTTCTTTATTAGGTTGGGGGGGAGGGGATAGACAGGCAGGGAAAGCACTACTTTCTAGACCAGCACTGACATTTTGGAAGATAATCTTTGAATCCTCTTTGCCCTGCTTGTAAAGACTGAGAACTTGAGGAAGCAGAGAGGCCACCTCCCAATAACCCAGAGGAGGTAGGTATCTGGCTCCAGTTGTTTTCCACTTTCTTTGAAATGTAGGGATACTTAATCCACTTTGGGTTTATTTTAAATGTGGGAGGCAATAGGAAATAACCTACTCAATGTTCTTTTTTGAATAGAGGGAGGGGAAGAATCATTTCAGTCTGTGCACAAACTAAGTAGGGGAGTGGATTGTTCAGGCAATTATAACCTAAAATTCCTTCAAATAATAAAGTACTATCCCCTTACCCTTCTTTTGGTTGTACTTTTTTTTTTTTTCTTTTTTTTTTTTTTTTTTTTTTTTTAATGTACTGTTCACTAAGGATCAGCTTAGTTTAAATGAGAAAGACCTTAAGGATACTTTGTCTCTTTAAATCTGGGTGGTAAGGGTAGATCATCAGAGAAGTATAGACCACGAGCTTCTTGAGAACAAGTTCTTTTTCTGATTCATCTTTAGATGCCAGAGTTGTATGTGTTCCATTTTTGTATGAATAACCTTCCCAGGTAGATAATAGTAAAGAAGTTCTGCCTTTTAAACTCATTTAATATCAAATGGAGCATGTTTTGCATATCTGTTGATGCAACTGTTTTGTTCCAATTCATTCTTATACGAAAGCCCAATTTGCAACATATTCAAATATTAACCAAAAGGAAAATAAATAGGTGACTGCAGTGTTTGTTTTTTGAGCATGTCTATGTATGGTGATTTAACAATCCAAGTGAAAATAAATTTATTAAAATTTTTGATAGTTACTATTTTTAATGTAAAAAACTAGATGTGAAACCACTTGATTTTTTTTTTTTTTTTTTCCGGCTGTGTTGGGCCTTCATTGCTGTGTGCAGGCTTTCTCTAGTTGTGGCGAGCGGGAGCTACTCTTTGTTGTGGTGTGCAGGCTTCTCATTCTGGTGGCTTCTCTTGTTGTGGAGCACAGGCTCTAGGCATGCAGGCTTCAGTAGTTGCAGCATGTGGGCTCAGTAGCTGTGGTGCGTGGGCTCAGTAGTTGTGGCTCACAGGCTCTAGAGCACAGGCTCCGTAGTTGTGGCGCACGGGCTTAGTTGCTCCGTGGCATGTGGGATCTCCCCAGACCAGGGGTCGAACCCGTGTCCCCTTCATTGGCAGGCAGATTCTTAACCACTGTGCCACCAGGGAAGTACAAAACCACTTGATTTTTTTTTGAGTTGCCAAAACATTTCTGTAATAATATATACATTCATTGTCATAATAATCATTATGTACCCATAATCTTTAGTACCCATTAATTTTTATTAGGTACCACATGTCCAAGTTAGGTTTTCTCTTAAATCCACCAAACATTATATGTTTTTCCTCCAAACATGTTACATTCCCTAACTTGAAAAAATTACTTAAAATGATGAATAAAAATTGACATGGTTTCCATTGTAAAATTAGCAGTAACAAATCTGTCAAGCACAGCATCAAACAGCCTCATTAAAATGCCTATAGGGTCAAACAACCATGTCACATATCCTGATCAGGCATGGAAAAATATTTTTATTTATTCATTCACTTAACAAATATTGAGTACTTACCCTGGGCCAAGCATTGCACTAACTTTCCTTTTGTTAAGAGATACTTGTGAAAAAACAATCAGGTTATCAGAATCACGTATTGGTAGAAAGGAATAAAACAAATGTCTGTACTCTATGAAATCCAAGTTGATCTTTTCATACCTTCACTTTAGAAACTATGGGATTTGCCTTCCTGATTTTGTTGGGATGTTTAGCTTCCTACACAATTTATTTACCCTTGTTGTACTATCTCAGATCATTGAGGAATGAAAATAATTTTACTTCCCACTTAATGACTGTTCACCTTTCAAACTTTTCCCAAAATATCTAAATATTTTATGGGAAAAAAACCTCTAATATGGAATGTGGTAAAGAGGGTCAGCTCTGGAATAGGAATATGTAAGTCCTGGCACCACCCACCTCCAACCCCTTATTGGCTATATGACTTTGTCACTTCTCTAAGCCTTAGTTTTCTTTAAACCTTAGTTTCCCCAGATATAAAATGGGGAAAATATTACTATCACACAGGGTTTTTATGAGGAGTAAATGAGATTAAACATGTGTTGACTGAAAAAAAACCCCACAATATGAGAGTTGTGAGTTGTTTTATTTGGAGCAAAATGAGGACTATAGCCCAGGAGACAGCATCTCAAGGTAGCTCTGAGGAACTGCACTGAACAGGTTGTGGGGGAAGGATCAGTATATATGTGATTTTGGTGAAGGGGAATACATGCAGTCAAGCACACATTTTTGCAGAAGGTTGCTGCTAGTCTTGTGAAGGTTACTGCTAGTCATGAGGAGCAGATATCTCTGTTAAGGATTTTAGTGCTTTTTTAGATATGAGAAGATGAAAGAATTTGGGCTCATAAAATCTTCTCCTGAAAATATCTAACTATGTGAAGGCCTGTCCTGCCAGTTTTTCCCAGAGCACAGAGTGCCTCATTCCTGATCTCCACCCTGAACTCCTTTCAGGGTGTGTTGAAGGTCCGCAGCCAGCTGCAGTGGCTAGTGACTTAATTCTTGTAGAGGCAGATGGCAAGTGCCGATTTTCAGTTGGCACATATAAAGCACTTCGTGTACTACCCTTGTAAGTGCACAATATATTTGATCTTTTATTATTCACGACAAATGTTCAAACTATTATTGGTTCTAGAGACATTAAAGAAGATATTTTCAGTTTACTTGCATAGCAGTGATAATCTTAGATGTGTAGGTTTATCCATCCATCTAACCACTCACTCAGTAAATATTGAGGGTCTATCTGCTTGATATTGTGTTAGATACTAAATAAAAGACTCCAAGAATTGCTTTGAGTACAATTAGTTGCAAAGCTTAACTTTTTATTTTAAAGAAAAATCATTTAAGAATAATTATACATTATCCACTTTCCGGATCTTTTTGAGAAAGAATTATTTGTTCATTAACTACAGTTGTCACTTTATTTACATTTTGTCCTTAAAAGAATAGCTTTAGTGTTTAAGGAATCTGATTATCTTTAATTCTAGATAATCATCAACTTCCTCAAACAAAATCTGCCATTAATCTTTGACACGTTACTTTTAAGCTTCTGTTTCATAATAGTGTTACTACCTTTTTATTTTTTTTAAACTGCTTTACATTTTGATACCACTTTTCACTGGAGGATATCAAGCACCTTCTATTACATATTTTAAAAAATCATACAATAGGAATGCCTCTTATAATATTAACATCCTTATTTCTCTGTGGCTTCACATGTCAAAAGTGCTGCTTTCTAAATCCAAATGGATGAAAATTCAGCTTAGCTTCATTATTTCTTCAGCTCTAGTCATAACATTTCTGACAAGTGAAAACAATGGTTGAGTGCATTCATTGATATATAACTTATCATATGTAAGTGGTTTGACGAATATATATGTATGTGTGTGTGTGTGTATATATATATATATATATATATGGTAATAGTACTATTTAATGTATTGGCCTGAAGATTTTGTAAAGGTCAACTCTATTCCTATTACAGTAAAATATCTCCTCACCAAAATATAAGGAAAAGTTATGGTTTGACATTCACTTGAAGCTCTTTAGTGGTAAAAGTTTGTACGTGTCCCAAAGAATATCAGGATGGAAATGCAATCACTTTATTTATCCTTTAGTTGCCTTTTTTTAAAATTAGTTATTCCTACTTCTAGGCCTTTATCACAACAGTATATTGAATGTTAATAAGTTCAATAGTAATCCTTCAGAAATATAATAGGCATTATTTTAATATGATATAGACTCTTACTTTGAATTAATTATTACTTGCAGTCAGTACTGTGATTTCTCAGTCACCATTGCTTGAAGACAATTTCTTTTTCAAATAAAGGACTTTGTATGATACTGAAATAGAATTTGTATAGTAGATTTTACACATAGAGACATACTTAATTTTATCCTTAAAATATCAACCAACATCAGTTTTAAATGTACTGATTTTGGTAATTGTTCTGGATTTATATAAGAGAATGTCCTTTGATTTCGAAAATACACACTGAAGCCGTTGGCAGTAAAGGGCATAATGTCTCCAACTTTTTCAAATGGTTTAGAAAAATGCATATATATCAATATAATAGTAATATACACAGGAAGAATGATAAAGCAAAGGTAACAAAATGTAAACAATTGGTGAATCTGGCTAAAAGGTATGTAAGTGTTCCTTGTACTCTACTTGTACCTTTTTTGTAAGTTTTAAACTATATCAAAATGTAAAACTACCCCCCCAAAAAAACTCCACCAACTTTGCCTACTTTAGTTAGCAATGTACGAAAAGATCTATTTTCATATATTACTTGCCTTTGTTCATTCCTGAGTATCTAGCATTAATCTTTTCCTGTGTGCAAGAACAATAGAGTAGGAGAAAAGAGACTGATTCAGTAGTTTTGGTTTCTTCAAGAAGGATGGAAATCCTAGAAGAATTAGGAGAAAAACATGGTACTTGTAAAATTAGAAAATAACTCTCTTATGCTGTAGCATTTTAAAATTTCTGGTGTAGAAAAAGCAGATTCTATGATACATCTTATTTGGATATCCTTTTAAAGCATAAGGGTTCCATATGAGAACTTGTATGAGAACGTTTGTAGCAGCATTATTTATAATATTAAAAAGTGGAAACAATCCAAATGGCTGTCAGTGGAATACTATTCAGCCATTAAAAAGAATGAAGTAGTGATACATGCTGCGACATGAACAAAACTAAATGAAAATCAGGCACAAAAAGTCACATATTATATGAGTTCATTTGTATGAAATGTCCACAATAGGAAAATTCATAAAAAGAAAACATAGATTAGTAGTTGCTAGGGGCTTAGAGGTTGGGAAGAATGGAGAATAACTCCTCATGGGTGCAAGGTTTCTTTTTGAGATGAGGAAATGTTCTGGAATTAAGTTATAGTGATGGTTACACAACTTTGTGAACATATTTAAAACCACTTTTAAAAAATGAATTTTATGGTATATGAATTATATTTCAATAAAGCTCTTATATGAAAAAAGGCCTAACATATCACTCCTGCCTCAAAGTCATTCCATCTAAATAACGAGAAGGGCCAAAGACCCTGTAACCTTACATGATCTGGCTTCCTATTATTTCACAGACCTCATCTTCTTTTATGAAGATGAGGGTCATTCCAATCTACCTGCACTGGTCTCCTGACTATTGCCGCTTCTAAGCCTTTTTATTGGTTTTTCCCTCTTCCTAAAAACCTTGCAACCCTTTACTCAAAAGTCAGTCTCGCAGAGATGCCCTCCCTGGTTACCCTCTAAAATTGTAGACCTCTCCAATATTAGCTATCCCTGTTCCTTGCTTTACTCTTCTTCTTGACATTATTCACCGTCTAACACAATATATATTTTACTTTTTAATCTTGTGTATTGTTTATCTCTTCCCCCTAGAATATAAACTCCATGAGGGCAGAGATTTTGCCTCTTTCACTCACAACTGAATCCGAGGGCTTAGAACAGTCCTTGGCACTTACTAATCACTAATGTTGTCAAATAAGTGAATCTGAAATCATAAGTACAGGCAGCTATAAGAAAAATCAGGAATATTAAGTAATTGAAGAGAGAGCTACATGTTTTATACTCTTTATTCAAATAAAAATTGTTTCCTATAGGACCATGAGACTAAGGAAGTGGGAGGAAAGAAATGATTTGTGTTTAGTGTCTTGAAAGTAAAATAATAAAGACAATTATTCAGTTCTTAAAATGAAAATAAAACTTTTTTAACCCAGGTAAATAATTCTTTTACTTTTTTACAATCATAAGGACCTGGCAGAGATCTACACATATATTAATTACTTAAAAAATATTGAGTGAATTGACAGTGTGGACCTAAATCAGGAGTCAGTAAACTACACCCCACAGGTTTTTGTTTGTTTGTTTGTTTGTTTGTAAATAAAGTTATATTGGAATACAGCCATGCCCATTCATCGACATATTGTCTATGACTGCTTTTGGGCTCTAATAGTAGAGTTCAGATAGTTGTGAAAGAGACTGTATGGGCCACAAAGCATAAAATGTTTACTGTCTGACCCTCTATGAGAGAAGTTAGCTAACACCTGCCTAAATTAGTCCTTGTAGGATATAGATTATTATAGTAGGGAACCTTGGCCAGATATTGAGAAGTTCAAATTTCTCTTCTTTGACTACCTATGTTACGTTGAACAAGTTTAAGTTTTATGAGCTTTGGTTTCCTCATCTGTAAAATGAAGATAATACCCACCTTACATTGTTGTTTAAGAATTTTAAGTGAGATATTATATGTAAAGCACTTAGTGAAGTGAACCAGAAAATACTTTAGTAAGTTGTAGCCCAGTAAGTGGCGTGTGCATGTGCACGCCTGTGCGCACACACACCCGGAAACATAAATGCCCTCAAGTAGAAACTCTTTCAATCACATTTTCCAGGTACTTTCAATATTATTAGGAAAATAATGAATAAAATAAATTCAACAAATGTTGATTATGTCCTTACTACACTTCAGGCACACAATAAACCACCAAAATCTACAGGATTTGGTCATTTGTTGAAAAGATTATAATCATTGTTTCTTAACTGTGAGTCCTACTCACAGTATTTCAGTGCCTTTGATTCATATTTTAGCAAAATGTACAGTCCACTATAAAAATTGTTACATTGTCAAGTAAGTTTCATTGCTTTATCTGTAAGGAAAATTTTGCATAAGGAGGACTAATACATACTTTTATGAAGATGAGGGTCATATCAATCTACCTGCACTGGTCTCCTGACTATTACTGCTTCTAGGCCTTTTTATTGGTTTTTGCCTCTTCCTAAAAACCTAGCAACCCTTTACTCAAAAGTCAGTCTCTCAGAGATGCCCTCCCTGGCTACCCTCTAAAATTGTAGGCCTCTCCAACATTACCTAACCCTATTTCTTTCAGGAATGTATGGGATTCTTTTGTTTTAATCTATCTTTGGTATATAGAATCACAATCTTACTTTCAGTAATATATTATTCAACTAACATTTATTAATCATCCACTATATACTAGGCATTAAATTTTTTTTTAATTAGTAGAACACACTTTTTGCCTTCTAATTGTATAGTGGAGGAAATAACTACCTAAACAAATAATTTCAGTAAAGTACTAGGAGCAATAACAGTGCAAGTGTGGATGAGAAGGCTATTAACTCTGCATTAAAGTGTCAGGGAAGACCTGGAGAGGTGATATTTGAGCTGAGCCTCACTGGATCAGTTTGATGTTGTCAAGTACATATGGTTGAATGATACCTCGCAGAGGAGGTACCAAGATCAATCAACAAAAATTTTTGAGCACCTACTATGTGCCAGATAATGCTCATACTGGAGAAATACCAATGAACAAAGCAGGTAAACTTTTCCTGCCCTTGTGTAGATTACTTTAAGTGCAACATGCGACGGCATGGGAGTGAGGTAAACAGTAACGGGTTGAGCCGAGGAGAGTTTGGGGGCCCCTACCAAGAAAACAACAGGAGCCATATCACACCAGAAAGTTGGAACTCAATGCCCTAGGCCAGTGGTTTCAACCTGGGAGCTCCAGAGATACTGATGCGTTATCAAGTTATTACAAAGGGATTATCAATCCATGCTTAGATGCTAAACAAGCAAGACATTTCAATAAAATGTCTTCTATAAGTATTTGTCACTACTTTTCAATTTTATGTAGTTATTTTGAGTAATAAAATACAGATTTATTCAAACATATGAGTTCATAATACCCTTTTTTTTTTTTTTTTTACATTTTCTATTTTCTCAATCAATTGGTACTATTGCTACAACGACTTTTAAGTCACTGTCTGTCAAAATGACTAATTTTAAAAAGAGATCGTAAAATATCCAACCTGAGATCGCCTGCCAATGTGGAAGCTGTTGAAGCTTTTAGAGCAGCCAACCAAAACTTCAGTAAATACTAAGTACACTCCTAGGCACTGCTCTCGCCGCCAGGGTTACAAAGCTGTGTCCTCAGGGAACTTACAAAGTGAACAAGAGTCCAGAAGAAGAATAATGAAGTAAACATGGAGAGGAGGGTATGGATTCACCATATATTGAGATAGTAACCCTTAAGCAGTAAGAATTCACTCTGAAGGCAGATTTCTAGAGTAGAAAGAAAGAGTAGATTATTGGGAAAAGAGCTAATTTTTTGCTAATGCAGGGGAAAACTCTATCTTTTCAAGAGAGTTTTTTTTTTCCTCATAGTAACAAACCCAATCAATCTCCAGAGAACAGGGATATTAGGTCTCTCAAAATACCTCTTCTGCTTGATTTTTCTCTGCCTATTAATAAGGTATAAGCCTGTGAAATAATCCTAAATCAAACCATGTAAATACATAATGTAAATCACATAAAAAAATCCATCTGGATCTGACTCCTTCACAATGACATTGTAAGTGTGACAGGAGTTGAAGGACAGTTGTTTGCTCCATTAATGGATCTTTGAATCTTCAGCCCAACAAGCTCACTTCTCTTACTTCTTTCAGATTTCATCGTTCCTTCCTTTACACACACACACACACACACACACACACACACACACACACACACCCTTTCCTTTCTTGCTAAGAAAGACAAAGCTATTGACTACAAGCTCAGAGTTGCCCCCAGGTTCCGACCACCGGCTCGAATTCTTATGAAGTGGACTTGTAATATCCTTAATGTTGCTGTTGGCAGTCAGTTACAGATTCCATTATTGTCGATCAATGCAGTCGCCATGCGAGGTGGGGGGAGGGATGGAGGAGGAGCAGAAGAAAGGAGGGATGAGAGCTTCCTATTCACAGATTTATCAACCTGCCTTTGCTCACAGGAAATCTTCATAAAGGGGGCTGGGATGCTGTTGAAACAGCTAAAGCAGGAAGGGGTTGGGGGCTGCAGTTCTTTCCGGCTGACTGAAAGGAAATTTGAAAACCTTTCTTCTCAGAACAAAACAAAATGCTGAAATTGTTCTTTTGCCTTTGTTTTTGTTTGATGATATGATTTACTTAACTGATTAGCTATTGTGCTGTCTGGTTATCTAAGCTGCTTAAGTGTAGGAACCTGTTTCTTTTTCTTTGAGTATCTTTATTCTTTATTTTCCTTTGCTGTCTCCTGACATTGAACACAAATCATTATTCAGTTTTTTGCTGGCTTTTCTTTCAGGCTAAAGCTTAACACCAAGAGACTGAAAGACAAATCTCTCTTTCCTTCTCTTCTATCACCCTCTTTTAACCCTCTCTATTTCCTTCCCCCTCCCCCACCCCCACCCACCCCCCGTATTAGATTGGTGTCACAGAGACAGAATTCAGAGTAGAGGGAGGATCACATTTTCTCTCTCATTATTACAGCCTAGCCAGCAATTTTAGTATTAGACCCCCAAGAATTTAGTCTCTGTATCTTTCTTTTCCCGCTCCATCATTCAGTAATTGTGCTCTGTATGGAAAAGTTTTCTGGCTGGAGAATGAGTCTCCTTTCCCCCGGTGATGTGGCCGAGTGGTTGGATAGTAGCACGGAAGAGGAGAAGAGCCTTCTGTCATTTCTGGGTACGGTAGGGCTCTGCTTGTTCTTTTAACCCTTTGTTGTCTGAACTTCTCTTACTTTGGGGAGTAGGACCCTGAATTTTCTAAAATCCACTTCTGTATTTTTAAAAGGGGGAAGAGGAATTAACAGAATATGTTTAAGTTGTTTGCTTTTCAAGTTTTGTTTATGTCTGTAGAAATAGTGCCATCAACATTAACTATGATAAATAAGAGACAGTTTGCTTGGCTTTAACAAAGAGTGCCAGCTCCATGCAAGGCTTACCATGTCATCTGGTCAGCTGTTCGTGGTATTTAGAGAACTTCTACTAGCCAAAATGTATTATTGTTTTACTATACCTTTCAATACAGTGATGATGAGGCTTGCCGCGTGAGAGTGGGAGGAGGCTTTGTGTGCAAGAAAGCCAACATATGGATTGAGAAGTAGCTTTTATGCAAGGTTTAAAATATTTGGAATGTTCATATATAAGATTTTGACTGGGTATATAAAATAGGACACATGGACCAGCTATCACTTTAACTTTCCATTTACGGGTGCTTTCTAATAAATTTCTAAGTAAAGCAATTATTGGTTATGGAATTATTGAAATAATAAACAAATTCCTAGGAAAGTTTGGTTGTAAATTCAATTGTATCTTAAGTTAATAGGAGAGCTTGATACTTACAAAAATCCTACTTGTGAATACTTTTGTTAGATTAATAATTGCCTTCAAATTTATCATTTTTATAAATTTATCTTATATTTCCTTAAATATAAGTATACCTTTATTATAAATGGGCAGAATTTATGGTGTTCTAATTTATTCCTCATAAATAATCTCTATGACCTATGAAAAGTCTTCTGCCATTCCAAAAGATATCTCTGTCTTATTTTACTTTCTTTTATTATATTTAGCATATAAGTTTCTGTTTTATTAATTCAATTATGTTTTCAACTTTAACATTCCATAAATGATTTCTTTTTTTATGCAGTTTAGATGGAAAGAGTCATCCTAATCAGGTTTTTTTTTTGATTCTATAAAAACTCAGATACATATATTTAGATATTAATCCTATTCTTAATTTGTTTATCATAGCTTTGCTTATCTTGGGCATTTGGTGACTTTAAGAAATACATGTACCTCTTAACTCCTCATTTCTCTGAAGCTGCTCTAAATCTACTTGCTTCACGTTCCCTTCCCCCACACACATAGAGAAATACCAATATCCCTGAGTAAAACCAACCACTTAGACCCTACTGCATCGTGGGCAAGGAAGGTAGTCATCACTAAAGATCTTTCCTTTGCTCTTGCATGATATTTTTTATGAATTTTAATTATCAATCCTCAAGATTAATTCATTTCTTTTTTTGGCTATTTCCCTAGTATGCCTAAAAAGGATTTGATCAAATAAATAGAGATGGGCAAATAAAAAGTACTACAGTTTGTGCCCCCTCTCACCCACCCCCACTCCCATTCCTCTTTATCCACAGATGGGGATAATAAAGACAAAGGATGTTAGGACATACTTAGAAGAAAAGTGCAAATTCCTACAAATTATCCACCTAGTGGAAGGAGACCTGAGAATATATAATAGATAAAATGCAGGTAAGTCAGAGTCATGATTCTGCTCAAGGGCTGTAACAAGAAGTTAGTTACTGAGTGAATAGAAGCTATGTATCCCGTGCTCTGCTGTGGCAGGGTTGAGCCCTGGATGTCAGCAAGTCTTAGTTTAGGGATTGAAGCTCAGTCCTGAGCACGGGTAGCAAACACCTCCATCTGTGGATAGACAGGAATTTACTAAACTCCTCCAGAGGAACTAGGAGCAAACTCTCTTTGATATAGCTTGGAATAACTTGCAGTGAGTCATTTGCTAATGTAGTTACCATTGATGAGAACGTGCTTTTCCCAAGGAAGATGCCAAGAGAAAACAGTCTACTTTATGGTGAATCTAGGATAAGTGGAACTGAAAGGGACATTGAATCAGATAAACCTATGCAACTGTGCTTTCTTTACCTAAGGAATTTTATGGCATATATCCTTCTAGGAGAGGAGATGAAAGAAAAGCACTCAATCCTGGTTAGGCTTTACTACTTCATCTTTGCACAATAGCCACATAAGTGATGTTCAGGCCTTCCTATTAATTTAGTGCACTGCTGGTTTGATGAAATTTCATGAAACTGTGCCCTCTTCATTAGTCTATTTAAAAATTCCATGGCTCCCTCATGACCTATCAGATAAAACACCTTACTCTAGAACTTATTCTGGCCCTTCCACCTGACATTCCAGTATTCCTTTCGGCAGTGGTAGGTCAGAGGTAGGGAGGACCCTTCATTCCACCAAATTCATTAACTTTCTCTATCTTGGACAAGCACTGCCCTTTCCTACCTTTGCATGTGCTGTTTCTTCTATCGGCAATGTTCCTTCATCCAAACTGAACTTTCCGAGACCCTACCCCTATTTCAAATCTTGCTCATGAACAAGATACTGTGCTAGGTACTATGGCTGGATACAAAGAAGTATAAGATAGAGCTGCTTGTGAGAAGCATAGAGTTTGGTTGGGGAGAAAACATGAACTATGTACAATTAAGTGAGAAAAAATTAATGATAATTCAAGACAACAATGGAGAAAATAAAATAAGGCAGAACCTGATTGTGAGATGATTTATCCAGGCAAAAATTTCTTTGAGGATTTGAAGAAGGGAGACATCATTTTTGATTAGGAACACTGAAAATTGCCTTATAGAGATAGGATTTAACCTGATTCTTAAATGATAGAATATATTTTTACGGAAATGGTGGAGTTTGCTGTATGAAGGGAGTGTCATGAGGAATATTAAATTATTTTCATGTCCGAAGAGTAAACTGATTTGAAAAGAATGGAAAGTTCATGTAAAGAAGTGGTAAGAGATAATACTTGAAGAATATTTGGTGTCTCACTGTTTAGGATCTTTCATCACAGGCTAATTAGTGACAATTTTATCCTGAAAGCAGTTGAGAAGAATTAAAGATTCTTGAGCAAAAAAAGATATGTTCAAAATAGTTTTTTAGGAAGACATATCTGAAAGTGTCGCACTAGGGGTAGAACCTAGAAGTGGTTAGACCTCTTTGAAAGCTATTACAGTAGTCCAGGTATGAAATAAGTGCCTCTATTTTAAGATTTAACCCTCTATATTATAACTAGTTGTTTATTTATTATTAATCTAGATCGTGAATGCCTCCACAACAGGGGCTCAATCCTCTGTCTTTTCAGCACCAGTACACTCCAAATGTACATGAATATTTGCACAGCTCAGATGAATAACTGAAATGAAAATATGGAGAGATTATAAGAGATCTATAAGCAGAATTGGTGACCGATTAGAGGAATGGGGAACAAAATGAATCAAAGACTGTTTTTGAAGTTGGAAGGCTGATGGTACTACTAACAGGAATAGAGAAGTTGGGAAAGGGAGCCAGTTTTTAAGGGAAGAGGGTAATTTCTATTTAGATATATTGAGTTTGAGGTGACTAGTCCACATCTGGATAGAAATATAGTTCTGATGACTGGAAATGAAGTCACAGATAGAGAGCAGCATCTGGGAGCCATCTAGAGAAGAAAGATTGTTGAAGCATTTGTAGGTTATCTACTGTTGAGAGACTGTCAAGAAAAAGTGGAGAGCAGGGATTGAATCTTGAAGAACACCAAAGGTAGGGGTGGGGTGGGGTACAGAGGAAGAAGAGATACAGAACAATCCTAATGGAAAGAAAGAAAAGGTCAACAGTGTGGTCAATAGTGTCATTGGTTACAAAAGCCCAAGAGAAGTCAGAAAATATTGTACACTGAATTAGACAGTTGGGAGGCTTTTAATAACATGTGAAGGTATCGATGCTATTTCATTCATTAGAGTTAAGGGAGAAGAAATCAGATTTTATAATATTGAGAAAGACAGCAGATGGTGAGACAGTGAGAGCCACAGATTAGGTCTCTTGTCTGGAGAAATCTGTGACTGATAGAAAGGAAAAGGTACCTATTTTTAAAATTGGGGAGAAGTGCATATTTTTAGATGGAGGAGAGAACAAGATATTGAACTTACAAGAGAGGAGGATAACTGAGAGAACAAAAATCCTTTATGGTTTTGAGGGTGAGGGTGGGATTAAGGGCACAGAATTAACCTTTTGAGGGGGAGAAGGGAGAAACTCATACAGGAATCAAAGATGCATGTGGAGATTTAGCCATAGAAAGTAGGAAGGATGAGGGAAATAATAGCCATTGTGTTAATCTTATGGCATTTGTCTTATCCAGACTTGGGTTGTAGTTGGTTATTTGTGTATCCATTTATGTTGTTATTTGTGTACCCATCCAGCACTCCCCTGCTACTGCAGGGTAGGGATCTTAATATTTCGCATTTTCCAGAATAGTAGTAAATAGGTGCTTAATTAATAATACTTAATAAGTACTTTTTTGAATGAATGAATGAATGCTGTTCAGATACCCACAAGTTTGAGATTCAGCCATTTTCACAGTTATCTAAATTATTCTGGCAGATCTACCTTTTACTACTATTCTCTATTCTCATACCTACAAGTACCATTTAAGGCACATTGGTAGTGTTTACAATTATTATTCAGTGCGTTATAAATTGGTTTTCCAAATTCTAGAAAAAAAGAAAATACTTAACAAATATTTTGTACTCCTTTAAATTTTCTAAACTGACATACATGAATTCATTTCATTAAGTCATTCAAGTAATAGAATAATTCTATAAAAGAGGAACACGATTTTTATTAAATCTAAATATTTTTAAGTGTCTAAGTGACTCTACTAACTATAGTTAATAATTTGGCATTAGCAATTATTATCTGATTTTTTAAAATTACACCTAACATCGGTGGAAAGCATATTCAAAAATTAAAACTCTCATTTCTGGCAATATGTCAGACTAGATATCCTGAAAAATAATACAGAAACAACTAGAAATGTCATATTAATGAAAATTTTATTTTATTTTTTTGATTGAAGTATAGTTGATTTACAATGTTGTGTTAATTTCTGCTGTACAGCAAAATGATTCAGTTAGACATATATATACATTTTTTAATATTCTTTTCCATTATGGTTTATCACAGGATATTGAATATAGTTCTCTCTGCTATACAGTAGGACCTTGTTGTTTATCCTTTCTGTATATAATAGCTTACATCTGCTAACCCCAACCTCCCACTCCATCACTCCCCCAAACCTCTCCCCCTTGGCAACCACAAGTCTGTTCTCTGTGTCCTGGAGTCTTTTGAAACAAACATTTAAAACTAAATGGCTGAACTCTCCTCTCAGGAGGGAAAGGAAATTCCCAGGAAGAGAACAAAAGAAAACAACTAAAAATCCAGGTAGTGAATTGCCCTGGGGACATTTGCCTGTCTCAGAATTCCAAAAAGTTAAGTTTTAATGGCCACAAGATAGGAGATAGATTTAGGGACCAAACAAAGAGAGGAATTAGAACTGAAAGCCCCACCCCATTGTTCCCCATAGGACGGGGTTCCTTGTAGAGTGAAAGTGGAAATTTAAAAATCTGTTCACTGACAAAATTGACAAGTCTTATTTATCTTAGACTGGACTGATGGGGGAGGGAGGAAGATAAAAATCCCCTGAGAATTCATAACCACAGTTCTGATAAGGTAAAACAGAAATAGTGGACAACAATAATATGTCAGAGATAGGAAGGGGGTAATTGGAATTGAAGCATTTTAAGATCACTGAATTATTCAAGAGAAGGATAGAAATCAGGATTAGCTTTAGGCTTTAGGTACACGTGTTAAAATGTTAAGGACAACTATTAAAAGAATAAAAATAGAGTGCATAATTTCAAAAACAGTAGAGGAGAAAATGAATTTTTAAAATTTGATCAATCTGAGAAAAGACAGAAAATCAGAAAAAAAGCATAGAAATAAAGTAAACAGAAAACACAATAAGATGGTAAAAATAAAATCCAACTATATCAGAAAACACAATATATAAAAATGTTAAAAAGGTAAAGTATGTTAGACTCAATTTTTTTTAATGCTGTGAATAAGAGAGACATAAGCGGGACTTCCCTATGATCCAGTAGTTAAGACTTTGCACTTCCCCTGCAGGGGGCACAGGTTGCATCTCTGGTCAGGGAACTAAGATCCCATGCCATGTGGTGTGGCCAAAAAAAAAGAGAGACACACACACAAGGACCCAAGAGGGTTAAAAGTAAAAGTTTTGGTGGTGGGAGAGGGATGAATTAGGGGCTGGGATTAACATATACACACTACTGTGTATAAAATAGGTAACCAACAAGGACTACTCAGTATTATGTAATAACCTAGAAGGGAAAATAAAAAAAAAAAGACTATATATATGTATGTATAACTGAATCACTGTGCTGTACACCTGAAACTTACATGATATTGTAAATCAACTATACTTCAATAAAAAAATAAATAAATTTTTAAAATATTTATTTCCTCAAAAAAAAAAAAGTAAAAGTAAAAGTTTTGGGAGAAGATATATCAGGCAAATACTAATTAAAAGAAAGCTACCATAGCCATTGAAAATGAAATCAAATGGATCTTTATGTTAGAAAGTGTTACTAGAAATAAAGGAGGTCCCTATGTAATGATAACATATAAAAATCACTAGAAAATTATAACAATCTTACATGCACTCAGTAACAAAGCCTTAAAATTTATAAGGAAAAATTGACAGAAGTATAAGGAAAAATTGATAAATCTACAATCCTATTTACAAAAATTAGTAAGGGTATAGAAGATATAAAAAACAAAATTAGCTTGAGTTAATGAACATGTATAGAATCCTGAATCCAACTTATGTAGTCTTCTCAAGTACATATGGAATCTTTATGAAAACTGACAGTGGATTGGGGCATAAATCTCAACAAATCAAATTCTTTATATCATACAAACATATTCTCTTTTTTTTTTATCTTTCTTTCTTTCTTTCTTCCTTCCCTCCTTCCTTTATTTGGCTGTGTCAGGTCTTAGCTGTGGCATGCAGGGTCTTTTGTTGAGGCATGCTGGCTCTTCTTTTCGGTGCATGGGCTTCTCTCTAGGTGTGGCACAGGGGCTCCAGAGCACGTGGGCTCTCTAATTGTGGTGCGCAGGCTCAGTAGTTGAGGTGGGCAGGCTTAGTTGCCCTGCGGCATGTGGGATCTTAGTTCCCCGACCAGGGATCGAACCCGTGTCCCTTGCACTGGAAGGTGGATTCTTAACCACTGGACCACCAGGGAAGTCCCCCAAACATATTCTCTTGATCTAATGAACTAAGTCAGAAATTAGTACCAAAAAATTTACTCTTAAAATTTTTCTTTTTGGAAACTTTTAAAGTTACTTATTGTAACTCTTTAGTCAAAGAAAAAAATAACCATGGAAATTATAAAATATTTAGAACTAAACATCCTGAAAATAGTGCATATCAAAACTTGTAAAATATTGCTAAAATAGTTACTAAGTGAAACTTACAGCCCTAATCTTTTATATTGAAAAGGATAAAATTAAATGAGCCAATTAAGCATTCAGCTCAACAAGGCAGAAAAAGAAAGAATAGACCCAAAGAAAGTTTAGGGAAAGAAATAATGAAAATAACAGCAGATGATAATGAAATAGAAGACAGAAATTAAATGTAATAGTATCAATAAAGCTAAGAGTTGTTTCTTAAAGAAGTCCAATGAAAATAGATAGAACTGTCAAGATTTGACCAAGACAGAAGAGAAACCACAAATAAACAATGTTAGAAATGGGGAAAAGGATACAATTACAGAAAATCAGAGACTTAAAAAATAGACTATTGTGAACAACTTTATTTGAAAATTGAAGAAAATGGACATTTTAAAGAAAGATATAACTTATTAAAATTGGCTACAGTAGGAATAAAAAAATGTAAGTAGGGCTGCTACCTATAACCATTAAAGAAATTGAATCAATAATTTAAAATCTACCACCGATTGTGGTTTGATTTCTCATATAGCTTGACTTCTGAAAAAGAATAAATGCTGGATCACACTTGCATTAATATTTACATTCAGTGATAGTTCAGTTTTTCATTGCAAGTGAATAAATGGTATCTAAATTGAAAAAAAAAAATGCTAAGAGCCATGCTAAAACCTAAGCATGGCAATTCATATTGAGCCCCACAAGTGGTCATGGTTACCTTAGAGTTTTTAAGTATTACATCCTTTGTTGAGGGGATATCCTTAGAAAAGGAAAAAAAAAAAAAAGGAAGTTCTTTCAAAATTTTTCCTTATAGGGATATGCAAGTAAAAAACTAAAGGGGGGGCTTCCCTGGTGGCACAGTGGTTGAGAATCTGCCTGCCGATGCAGGGGACGCGGGTTCGAGCCCTGGTCTGGGAAGATCCCACATGCCGCGGAGCAACTAGGCCCGTGAGCCACAATTACTGAGCCTGCGCGTCTGGAGCCTGTGCTCCGCAACAAGAGAGGCCACGATAGTGAGAGGCCCGCGCACCGCGATGAAGAGTGGCCCCCGCTTGCCACAAGTAGAGAAAGCCCTCGCACAGACGAAGACCCAAGACAGCCAAAAATAAATAAATAAATAAATAATTTTTTTTAAAAAACTCACATTATTTAAAAAAAAAAAAAGCTAAAGGAAATCAAGGTGAACAGATATCTCAAGAAAATGGAAATTAATAAGAAAATATCAAGACTTAAACCTGATTAATTTATGTTCAAGTGTGCTTCTTAGTAAAACCTGAAAATTTGTGAATTTTTAAATAGAATGATGCATAGAAGGAAAAACTTAATCTCCCATGAAACTTCTTTATCAAAATCTCAATTATAGTGGAAGATTCAAGTTAATAGACATAAAATGAGAGTGATTCTTTAACTTGATTAGTGATACACTTTAATGCCATATGTGAATTAGAAATAACTAGAAAATTTATTAATAATTTTATTATGAATTAAGTTGAACCATATGAAATTGCTGATATTTTTCCATTTTAACATACAAAAAAATGGCAATTCTATACGATCACATGTGTTTATTAAAGGAGAGAAAAGGTGACCAGACTATGCTGAACTATTTTTTAGTTGTTTAGTTAAAATTTATTTGTTACCAATTATCTTTTATTCTGTTTCAGTATTCCCTGCAAGACAAGCAAGAATGGGTGCAAATGGTTTATAGAAACTTTGTGGGAGAAATACTTAAAATTCAGAGAATTCTATTTATTAAAATTTATTTTATTTGAAAATTTAGACAGGATCACCACTGTTCAAATCTTGCAGTGCAAGACCTGAATTCATGTAGTTTGGCACCCAAAACTAGAGAACATATAATCAAGTAATGTGAACTTATACAAATATATTACTTGGAAATCAAAGAAATGTGAATAATTAGGCCTGGTTTTATGGAAGCAGATGAATTGAAATTAGTATTGAAGGTTACCTAAGATTTGGCAGATAGGTGAAAACCATTAGCAAAGACAGACACAGAGGAATTAATATGGCTCATTTAAGATCAGAGATCATCTGATTAACGCAATTTGTTGGAAAGTGTTGGCAGAAAAGAGTGACTCTGTAAGGTGGGGGCTAGGTGATATTTTTTCAATGCCTGATTGTCTATCTTTTAGATTTCTGGGAAGGTAATTACATTAAGAAAGTACTGTTTGAGGGAGAGTAATCTGGTAATGGTGAGCAGGATAGCTTTAAACAGAGAGAGACAGGAGTCAGTGAGATTAGTTAGGAGGGTCCTGCCGTAATCTACATGAGAAAATAAAAAATCCTGGACTAGAGTGATATATGGTAGTGGAAATAAAGAGAAAAAAATGAAATCAACGTTCAAAGAGAGACTTGACAGTGTTTGGTGGCTAAAGGGGTACCAATCAACATTATACGCTCCTCCCGTTTCTGCTACTTTCACTAATAAGTGAGGTCCACTGTAAAGATTCTTTGTTTTTTGTGCAGCGCCGCATGCATATTTGGTCCTCAGTAAATGATTAAGTTCTAATCTTTATTAGAGGCTTGAATATTTCTATGTTTTCAATACTTTCAATGCTTTCTATTAATGTCTGTTTTGGAATAAAACCCAAATTAGTCTTAAAAGACCCTGGCATAATCAAGGATCAGATCTTTTGAAAAAAGATTTTAGAGATGAACAGTGAAATTATGGTATGAATAAATCAGATTTACCCTGAATTATATTTGAAACATACTAATAAAGTCAGTTATAGAAAAAGTTTAGATAAAGGTCTTAGAGCATCTCTGTAAATTAGAAGACCTATTGTCTTCCAGAGTTGAGGACAAAATATTATTCACCAAAATGAAGCTATGAGATTAAGAAAATTTATAAATAACTAGATTGAAATATTCAAAACAGTAACTTTATGCTGACCAATGCTTTTTATCTATTTTTGTCTCATAGAATTGGCCTAAGTAGTTATCTTTCCACTTAGGTGTACTGAAGATTACTTTATGAGGATAGAAGGGCAGGTTTTCTTTTTTTTTTAAGACTGTTCTTTTAGAGCAGTTTTAGGTTCACAGCAAAATTAAGAGAAGGTTACAGAGATTTTCCTGTGTACCCTTGTCCCCACAAATGCATGGTCTCCCCCATTATCAATACCTCCACCAGAATAATACATTTGTTACAGTTGATGAACCTACACTAACACATCATAATCACCCCAAGTACATAGTACAGTAGGACTCATTCTTAATATTGTATATTTTGTGGGTTTGGACAAATGTATAATGACATGTACCCACCCTTACAGTATCATACATAATATTTTCACTGCCCTAAAAACCTTTGTGCTCTGCTTATTCATCCATCCCCCTAAGGGTGGGTTATTTTTTGGAGGGCTTTTTGTCACTTTTTAATTCAAGGAATCAGTGGTAGATATTCTTTATAGCTTAATTTCTATTTTGTTCAAATTTTTTCACCATTATGTTAAGCAAGTAACTTTTCTCCTTCTTTACCACATTGCCTCACCTCTCTTTGTTTCTTGATTAGAATGTTCTTATTAGCATTAGCATTCCAGTATTGAGAGTTTTCTTTGATGGGGTTTTGTTTGCAGTAAATTATCCCCCAAAGAGTATGATTTAATTCTCTGTGAAATATGAAGAATCATGTGCACTTGTTAAAGTTCTTTGAGTTATTTTTAGGAAGAAGTAAGAAAATTGAAGTCTTCATGATTGTTTATCTTATTTTTCTTCATTACAATCCATTATACAAAACACAAGGAGAACAGGATAGCGTGCAAGGTGATTAAAAGTATAGGCTCTAGATTCAGATCGCATGGGTTCTAATTCTGATTCTGCCCTTTACCAGCCCTGCAAACATGGGCAGAGTAATAGAACATCTTGCTTCCTCATCTGTAAAATGGGGGCTATAATTCCAATTCCAGAGAATTGTGAGAATTGAAGAGAAAATTAATACAAAACACTTAGCATGTAATAAGGAATAAAAATGTTAGTTTGGTGTTGTAGTTATCCTTGTTATACTTTTATTATTACTACTAAGATCCCTGGTTGTTATCACTAAGAACCATAGATACGCTTTGTATTTGAAAATTAAGATAACCATATAAATATCTCTAAACTGTTTTCTTAGTCTTTCCAGTTAACAGTGAAAAGTGTTCTCTATCATCTCATCCGGTATAATCATGTGAAGGCCTAAGTTGAAGAAATGGAATACTTGGTTGACCAGAGAGAAATCTGTTCTCCTACTGTATTAACAAGAAGAATTTTTTAAAAATAATAATAGGGAATAAATTTGTTGAAGTAAAGAAAAGGTGGAGGAGACTAGATGGCTTTACTTTCTGAGAATTCACCACATTTCTGTACTTAGCACCAATTTGTACGTATTGAAATGTGTCTAGGGCATGCAAACTTGAAAGGACTGCTTGTTTGAGTGAAGTACTGCAGTCTAAGTGATACAAATTGGATGAATTAAAGTGGCTCTGGGGATTTGTACTTCAGAGCAGCTGAATGGTAGTGACTGTCAGTGCCTCGGCTTTACAGCAGTAAAAGTGAGATACAGCAGAAAATGTCCTGCTGAAAATTAGGTGGTGAAGTCTATAAAACACCCAGGTGCTATGTTGTTAGCAACTATATAAATGCAGGATGTAATTTTCTCCTCTTTGCTCTTGTCACTTTTCCTTTATAAAATTCTTCTCTACCTTCATCTTTAAGCTCTCATTACCTTTAAGGAATCCTCCAACAAAAAGTATGAAACGTCATGAAGCCTTTTTTTTTCTTTCATGTTTGCCATTTGTTATTAAAGGCCCTCTTGCTAAAGAGGTACAAAACCATTTCCTAATACTATTCCTTCCTTCCTATTCTGTTCCTTAAGTGTCTTCTGTGCCTCCTGTGGAAGAAGCATTCTCCTAATTTAGAATTCACAGCATGGAGAAATAAGTTATTTGCTTATTAACTCATTCATTAATAACTTGAGCCATGGACTTATCCTATTTTGTCATCATTTATGCAATGTAAGGGAAAATAGATGATAACGAAGTGGATTCATTCACAGCAACACCATATACACATTGAAATTCCAGTGACTTGAATGGGTGAACAAACATTTTGGTGTGTGTTTAATTTTCTATCATGCTTTCTTGAAATGTTTTTGATTTTTGGAAAGGTTTTTGAAGTGAACTAAAGAATTTCCTTTTGATAACAATAGAGCACTTGTTTCCTAAATATAATGTCAAAAATATTAATGGGGCCTGTGAATAATTATAATTGACAGAGCATTCACATTCATTCTTGTTTTATAATTCTGTACACAAAATTACTAGGAATTGGCTTGGATTGCTATTAATGTGAAGTGTTTAGACATACTGTATATGCCATCTGACTGTATCTGTGAACATGTAATGTTTTTCTGGTCTGTCATAACTAGAGAATTTTGCTGTAAGAAGAATATTTTGGTTCCTTACATCATTGTCCACCAAATCAAAACTTTATAAATATCTTTCTTCATTCTGTTTATTGTTTGTTTTGAATTTTCTGAAATTACTTTCACATTGGTAAGGTTATTCTCTTCTTTAGATTTTGCCTCCATCTTCATCTAAGAGAGTAATAAATTGCTACTACCTCAGGGGCTACCACAAGAACTAAGTAAGAGAGATACTAGACCCAGTGGTTAGCGCATAACAAACATTTAACATTAACTCAAATTATCATAAAAATAGAAAAATATTTCTGCCTTAGACAAATTATTCACAAAAGGGGTACTTAAATAATTTTGAAGTACATCTTTTTCTCCTAAAAAAACGTATTTTTGAATCATCTCCTCTACTTAAAAAAAAAAAAAAAAAAAGATTGTAACTTACTCTAAGTGATAGACATTATCAGAATTCATGACAGTTCTAGCTATGTTGTTTATGTTAAGTATATGCATGTATGACATGACAGTATATGAAATTTGGTTAAATGTGACTGAACAAAAAGTAAATATAGTTGATATTTATAGATATTTTATCATAATGACATTATATAATAGATACTTTTCTCATTTATTTGCAGAGGCTTTTAGAACCTAACCCTCAGTGAATATAAGCATTTTCCTTACTCTCTTTCCAAACATAATAATATTCTATAATCATTTCAATCACATTCATTATTCGAAATCCTAAAAAAAAAAAAAATTAAGAGAGCACCAATAAGTGTCTCTCCATAGTAGTTCTTTGTGACTTGTACCTTTGGATGAAGTGCATTTCACCAGGTGGTTTTTCTTTCAGAGTAAAAAGCCAAGTCCTTATGTGTAGGCCTACAAAGCCTACATGATCTGAGCATGCCTGCCCTAATTCCTCTTAGGCCTTCTGCTATTATTTGTCCCCACTTACTGACAGCAGCCCCACTGGCCTCCCAGCTGAACTTTACCCTAGAAGCTCTGTATTGTTCTCCCTCTGTCTGCAGTCTACCTCCCTGATAAATCTACAAGCCTGACCTCTTCACTTCCTTAAGTATTGGCTCCCACTCACCTTCTCAATGCATCTAGCTACCTATTCACTATAGTTACTGTAGTGAAATTATTGTTCCTACTCATCTCCCTTTCTCTGTCCTATTCTTTTTCCCTCCCTGAAACACCATTTGTTACATTGACTTCGTTATAAGTAAACTAAAGGCCATGAACACACTATTAGGTCTGAAAGGCAGAATTGAGTTCTGTTTGTCAAATAGGCACATCTTCCACCAAAAGTGCCTTTGCCCTTATAATTATCTAGTTGTCAATTCCTTTGCCACACTTTTAAAAGAAAGCACACTGACATAGAAGAAAATGTGTATTTTGAGGAAATGACGTTGTAATAATGTATTTTTGGATTTAGAGAGCCCCATTCTTCCAAAAAGCTAATTTTGGGTCAAAGCATATAAACTCATTCATCTTGTCTTCATCTCTGGTTGGTCTGAATAACCCAGTTTATTAATGCAGACCAGAGCAGGAAAGGTTGAAATGGCTTACACATTATCACACAGATAGTTGGTAGAGCTGCTAAGAAAAGCACCCAGATGTTCTCTTTGTTCAATACATCATCCTATGTGGAGCTGTATTGGAGGTTATCTCTCATTATTATAAGTTGTCACCTCATCTCAGTTCATACCCAATGGCAGAGGAAATGAAGAGATAAATTTAAAACTTAACTGGGCTTTTTATAACTTTTTTTGCCTTTCAATCTGAAGATGAAAAATATTATTTTTAGAGGGTGAGAAAGTGAACAAATTAGTTTTAGACCTTTATCTACCGAAACAATATCATATGCCTCTTGTCTTAGAGAGTGAGCATATTTTAAAATGACTGTAATTAAATATTGTGACTATGAAAGGAATATTAATTTTTACAGCAGGTGAAAATAATGCAGTAGTATGTAGCATGGGGTGGGTAAGGTAGAGAGCTGTCTAATTTTGGTCTGCTGGGACTGGTATAGATTTTCCATCCAAATCAGCAGAAATGTAGCTTTAAGAGCATAGTAGCAGCTTTCCTTTTTGCTTGGAGCTTTAAAGTCAAAGGTAGCTGGACCAGTTTAACATGCAGGCCAGCCTGTGACTAATCCAGCAAGTTGTTAATTCTGTTCTTCCTGATGCTGCTCCCCTGTTTCTAAGTGGACATTGGTTCTTTGGGTATATGTTCTTCTCTCAGCTTTGAAATAGTTATGAATCTTCTGAAAACTAAGCAACCCTAATATTCAAAGACATCAGCAGATAAGTTGCACTGATGTGAGGGCTGGGAAAGTCAAGAAGTGTAGACTTCCTCCTCTTATCATTAGTTGATTTAGCTTATTTTGTTTCCTTGCTTTTCCCTCTTTAATGGCAATTGTTCAAACTTCAAAAATAATTTAATTTCTTCTTTTTGAACCCAGTGACATTCTTTAAGCTACATCAGAGTTGTGATTTTTTTTTCGTGATACAGAAAGAGAATCTAAAGATAAGTACAACAAAGAACATATTGTTAGGGTTTGAAATGTGGTTGCTCATTATAGCCAAAATAATTTCAAATAGCTAAAAGCACTGAAATATATTTATGTAATGAGTTCATATGCCTGAAAACTAAAATTAGATGTTTGGAAGACAGTAAAGAGATAAGTTTCTTTTTCTTCCTTAGCCAGAACATTGCAAATTAAGGAAAACTGTTTACTAGATCATTTTATCCTTGCTAATGGAACTTATTTTTCTCCCAATATGGTTTCTCCATCAATTATTCAGAGATTAAAATATATTATATTGTAATATTCAATCTCATGTATCTTCTAATGATCAGTATTTATCAGAGGAAAGATGAGATCTCCTTCTACCTTCACCAGCCCCTGTCCCCACCTGCCTGCCCCCCATATAGAATTGCCTGACTTAGATAATCACCCTTTAAAGTCATCTTCCTGGAGTCTGAAGGTCTTGTTGTTCAGTGTGCTTTGACAAACTGATTTGTTTAAATTCAGTGCTTTGTGCCATTCCTATGAATTTTAATTATAGTACCATTTTTTAGAAATGTGCAGTAGAATTCATGTGTGCCTAATTCTGAAAATGGCTTTGTACATTAAGGCTCATTTAACCACAGATGGTTAGAGAGAAGTTGAGAGGCAGTTATTGGTCATAATTTTAAAACACAGTAATAGCATGGAACTTTCTTGTACTGCAGGCATTTAAGACGCTGTGTTGTCAACCTCTCGGTCATTAGGCATGTTGCGATTTGGCTTATGTCTTACTGGTCAGGATGTCACAGTGAAGAAATGTTTAGTCATGGAAAGAAAATCAGTGTCCAGCACGCAAAGATAGTAATAGGGTAAGCACTCCCAATTGGATTTTCATAGGAGGGATTGATTTGTGTGTATTACTGGGTCTGTGTAAAATGGTGTCCTTTTGGCACTAGATGAATATAAATTTCAGGAAATGTTTTTTCTTCTGCAGATTAGTGTAATACAGTGAAATTTGCTGTAACTGAGGGGAGGCAGTGGTTGGGCGTCTGCTAATAGCCTGAAAGTAACTAATGAGGATGTGCAGTCGGAACAATTGATTGAATAGCTGCAGTCCTGTGTGTTGCTTTCTCGCTTGCTCTCTCTGCAAGCTGTAGAGAGGGAGGGGGAAGAGCAAGACACAGGGAGGGAGCGAGAAAAAACGCTTTCTCTTAAGTGGAAGTAGCACGGATCCCAGGGGCCAGGAGGCCAGAAATGGAAGTTTAAACTGCATCTATCTTTTAAAGGGAGAACAGCAGGAATGAAAATGTCAGTCTCCGGAGTCACGATTTACTCCTTATTTTTTAAGATCTGGAAGATAACACAGAATACTCTTTTTAGGATGTGTTTTTTTTTTTCCTTGTCCATGTTGAGATTATCTAATGTTATCTGAGAAGCTGGATTCCTATATGTCTGTCAGTTGAAGTGGAGATGGGAAGCAGTTGTGATAAAGGTATAATATGTATATATCTATCATCTGTGTGTGCGTGTTTATGTGCATATATATATGCATATATATGTATATCACTCTATAAAAATTTTTAAATGTAACCTTAATATAGTGTATAGTAATTAAATTGGAGAATACCACATCATCTGCAAAATCTGAAGCTTGTTAGGTCAATTTGAACAGATTTAGGATTCCAGAGTAAGATCTTAGTGAGGTCATATTGCCAGAACAAGGAGAAGCTGATCTATTTTTATATCAGCATAGGCATATATGTTATTTTATCCTAGCAGCAGCTTTTAGTCTTCTCATGGACCTTTGGCTGCAGGCTAGTGAATCATCTTATCTGCACAGAACTGAACTTTGACCCTTGTGCAGACACCATCAAATCATGTTCACTAGGCAAAATTTGTTCACAAGAATATGAAAAAATTTCACTGGCTTATATTAACTCCTATATTGCTGACATAGAGAAGTAGATTCATACACTGAGATGCAAATATTAAGTGAACTTAGAGATATTAAACATAGCTCAGAGGAAATTACTTTTTATATGTACATAAAGATATAAGCTGTCACACCAAAGCAGATTCTTAACAGTGACCAAGTCTCCCTAGTGTCTTGATAATATCTCTTTAGAGGTAAAGAAACAAATTATGTAGAGATAGAATGTAATGTATCTTTAAAGCAGACTGATTTTTTGTGAGAAAAAAAATCAATAATTTTACAGGTTAGCGAAAGATCCTAAATTTGTGTTTTTTATGATGTTCTTTTTTTCTTTTCCAGAGGTGCCAGCAGAAAGGTCCCCCCGCAGACGGAGTATCTCAGGGACCAGTACATCAGAGAAACCCAACTCTATGGATACTGCAAATACCTCACCCTTCAAAGTACCAGTAAGTGTTTCTCTTCTCAAAAAGAATACTTTACTTTTCTCCTTTCTTTTTAGAGTTAGAGACAGTTGCTAAGAAATCAAAACATTTTGTTCCTCAAGAATCTCTTTATCAAGTCACTAACTAAAACCTATCACAATTCTATAAAGATGCTGGTAGGAATTTTTTTTTTTTAAAGGATGGCTTATAGTGTTTTTAGTGATGGAGCCTAAGCAGAGAATGATGAGACTCATAAAGTTGCAGAGCAGAAAATCAGAAAATTAGATTAGAAAATTAGACAGTTGTGAATTCTAATCCTGAAACCTGGCCTATGCTTTGCTTAAGCCATCTTTTAGATGACTATATAAGTGCTTAAGAAATACCGTGGAAGAAATATTCCAGTTAAAAATACTCCTTAAACTGACTAGGCAGTACTGAGAATCAATATTAAATATGAAGGAATGCTGAGATGGAAAGTCTGTAAGTGATCAGGTCAGCTGACTACCAGTTGCAGTTTGGACCTCTTTGATATAACTTGGAGTAACCCAGATTTTAATTCATCCATTTTCTTTGTTTATTGAATAAGAAATATACTTACTTTCTAATCATATCATTTTATTAAAATTAATTCTTTTTAAACTTGAAAAGAATTACATCCGTGAAGTTGGTCATTATTATAGGTACACTGGAAATCAGTATAAAGTAGAAATAGCTTTTTCTATTGGGAAAAAAAGGATTTTTTTTCTTTTAATTCAGCCAAGTTAATACATTGTGTTCTTTATTCCAATATAATTTTTTAAAGTTAGGATGACCTTTTAAGTAGAACTGGTATTTTGAGATATAAAGCTGGCATTCACTTGTAAATTAACCAAAGTGAATGTTTTATTTTACATTAATCCTGAGAAGCAAGATTTCCCCTTGTTATATCTAGGTGCCTTGTAGAGTTTGTGAATATCTATTACTGTGACCTTCAAATTTTTACAAATCTTCTCATTTTTAAAGACCACAAGCAAGTGTTGGATTAATATTCTAACCAAATCATGACAGGAGTTTTACAATACTGGATTTCATGCCTTTTACTAAATTTCTTTATTCTAATAGACATAACTATCTATTTAAATTTGTTTTCATGAATGAAAAAAGCATCTTTTCTCTCCCTTCCCTGTCTTATTTTCCTGATGAAACCAATCAAATATAGTGAAACTATCTATCTATCTAAAGAGTTTGGTGAAAAGGTTTCAGTTAGAATTTGAATTTTTCCTACCGTCATGCTAGAATAGAATGGTGAATACTTAATTTTTTTTTTTTTTTAACATCAGTAACTGAAGAAGAATATTCCTCTGCATGTGGTAACTTTGAAGTACTTCCTATACTGAATCTGAAGTTCATGACTGGGCCTTTAAAATTTGAATTAATTAGCAATAACAATTTTCATTTATATTTAAACAATAAATTGACAGCTAATTTAAGGTTTACCTTAATAATAAGACTAATTATTTTTGAGTAAAAGTAATAAAACAATGATGCATATACATGAAGACTAGCACTACTCACAGACTACTTACTCAGGGATTGAACCCAGGTCCCGGCAGTGAGAACGCTGAGTCCTAAGCACTGGACCGCCAGGGAATTCCCTCATTTGTTATTCTTTTTACAGTCTCGGCCACGTCATGGATTTAGAAATATTGAGGGAAAGAAGGGTCCCCTGACTAGCAAATTGTAGTCACAAAGCCCATGCACTTAGCTCTCTAGTAGAATTTAGCCATTCATAAGCCTTCATCTAGACAATTGTTTGGAAAAATAACCGTGCAAACACAATGACTGCAATTTTTTTTAATGGCAAAAAAAAAAAAAATGTCAGTGATTAGAGGGAGGAGGCAGAGAAAAGGAAAAACAAGGAGTCATAAAAACAATCTGAATTCATTTAGGATAAAGGCATATAGCCTTATACTTATTGATAGTCCTTAAGGGTACCATTGTATTACAGGATGGATGGTGCATAGTGCAGTAATTGACATTGATAATAATAGTCCTGAATCATTAAGGAAAAGTGAAATTATATTGTTTGTACCAGGCTTTTTTTTAAAACTGGAAACTGTGTAATATTATGTGATATATATCCATTGAGAATATTTAAAATCTTAAAGATATGTGAAGCTTTATAAAAATTGCTATTCCGAAAAATCTGGTTTGTGAAGTTCCTCACTCCTTGATGATGCTGGATAAATAATTTATATTCTTTTAAGAGAAACCAAAATATTCTGGCTAAATGAGGCACTGCAGTACTTGAATGTCTGTGGAAGTATGCTGTATTTTTTAAATCTCCATATGATACCAATAGCTAATGTGACTTACATCACTTAAATGTATTGCCAGAAGAAGTATGTCTAGTTTTCAGATTAACACAAAATATTTTTGTAATAAATATCACAAAAGACTTCCTGAATATGGGAAAGCAGTACAAAAAGGAACCTAACTTTGAGATACTTAACTTTTAGTTACTTATATAGTACCTCTAAGATCATTTTCATGTTAACTTTATAAAGGGGCAGGGGTGAGATTTAAGCACAAGTACTTGTGGTTCTAAGACTCAGGTGTCTTTGCTGTGGTGAACAGCAGGTTCACTACCCATCAGGAGGACCCAAAAAGGAGCTAGTTGTGGACTCTCCAAAAGGGCCTTATTCTTCCTAGATCTATTTTCAGGCTTATTGAAGGCAGATGAAATAGATTTTTAACAAGTCTTGATGGAAATTGTTGACAATGACACACTTAATGAATGCTTACTTTGGGCAAAGTATTGGTGATTCACCAATTGATATTGATGAGACTATTGATGCTTTCTTGGCACTCTACTTGGTACTGGGGAAACAGAAATGAACACAACAGAATTTCCATACAAGAGAACTTATAGTCTAGTAGCAAGAGACAGAAAAATGACCAGATTCATAAGGAGGTTGATGAGCATGGTGACACCGGTTTTTAACAATGCACTATGTAAGCTAAGGCTTTGTCAAGGAGCCAGTATTTCAGCTGTGTTTCAAAGGCTGAATGAAAATAGTTGAGAGGGGAAGGAGAGTATTCCAGCCTGAGGGAATAGCATTTTGGAAAGACATACTTCATAAGGTGACTCACGCTTCAAGGGAATATGGGAAAGCATTTCCTGCTTTTCGAGGCAGGAATCGAAAAGCGTGTAGGCAAAAATGGCTAGAGAGAGGGTGGAGAGGTAGGTTGGGGCAAGACTGTGAGTGGGTTTGTTTGTCAAGCTTAACTAAATTTTGCTGGCCACTAAAGCATTAAAGATTGGTTTAATTGAAATATTTGCCTTGGCTTAAAAGCTAAACCAAGTTATATAAATACTGGGACATATCGGTAAATTACTTGACTCTAACCTAAGTGACTCTTCTTGCTATCACTATCTCAACTCAGGGTGATAGGTAAGGGGCTATCATTCAATAGAAGGCCAGTCCAGCACCCACCCCTGGCTATCAGCTGACACTGCTGGTAGTTCTAGAGTAGTGGTTAGCCTTTGAGAGATCCCCAGAAGCCAGTGGGTAAGAGTTGTTTGTATCCTGCTGACTGCTGCTAGATAAGGCAGAAAGGATATATATCTTTGCATATCTTCCTTATTCCCCCAAATTTATATTTTCTAAACTTAAAATGGATAACTAGTAAGTAGTATATTCACGTATATTCCATAGTCTAATCCATCTTTATGCAGATAGTAGACAGCAGAGTCAATAAGTTTAAAAATAAGAACGTAAGAAATGAAAGAAGGAAGTCATATGGCCACTGAACCTATAGGTTAAGGTAAGGTCTCAGCTTTTGGGAATGTTTAAATGTATTTGTACTTTAATCTAATCATAGGCATAAGAAAAGCAGAGATCTGCAGGGTAGTTATTCAGTTCTTCCTCCACTCTGATTCCATGTCTCTTCACCTTAATTCCAATTGCAGTTATTTGTTTGTAGGTCTGTGTGCCTCATTAGACAATAAATATCTCTTCTACTTAACTTTTTTTTTAATTGGAGTATAGTTGCTTTACAATGTTGTGTTAGTTTCTACTGTACAGCAAAATGAATCAGCTATACGTATACATATATCCCCTCTTTTTTGGATTTCCTTACCATTTAGGTCACCGCAGAGCATGGGGTAGAGTTATCTTTGTAGCTACCCCAATGCCTAACAACAGAGCCTTGCACATAGGAAACACTCAACAAGTAATTGTTGAGTGGATAAAATATAAATGAATTATCTAAGAACCTGAATCAAGTGACTGTGTTTCACACTTACTCTCTTGGTATTACAGATGATGTCTCTAGTCAAGTGGATTACTAAACCATTTAATAACCACTAAGAGATCATTTGGAGTAAAGGAGTGCACCTGCGCAAAATAGTTACCTTTTTTTTTCTCTTCAACAAAGAGAGATCTTAATTTATATTTGGAATCCAGGGCTATGATATTTTATGTATGTAGTGTATACTCTTTCTACTTAGGTTGGGAAGTGAAACTAGGTAGGATTCTTTATTTAATGATTTATCTCTGTGGATATTTCTTTGAGCCGTTTAGGTGTCAGACATACGTATAAGCTCGCAATGTTTTTGCAGATTTGAGTTTTGGCTATTAGATTCTTCAAGAACAATTTTAGTCATTTGAATAGTTTTTTGCCTCTTTTTAAAGATCCTATTTTTCATTTTTTTCTTTAACATCCTGCTAGACTTTTTGCCTTTGTCATATTTGTGTTTTCCTTTAAATAAAATATCCATTGTATGTTTTATATATTGTTAAAACTACATTTAAATGATGTTACAAGAGTGACTGGGAAGGAATGAGTAAACTAATGAAAAGTTATCCAGGTACTTAAATTTAATTCAGAAAGGGAATATGCTAACATCTTGTAGTTGTATATATTTGTTTCACATTGCCTGAGTTTTTGCGACAGGCTTCTTTCTTTAATATTCTATTTATAAAGTGACTATTGATATTTATGATTTTTGTATCACTTCTCCTTAGACGATGCCATCAATTTAGCTTTGGCTGAAAGAAAGCTGCTGTGTTCTGGGCCAGGTGCTTCGCTTAGTGTTTTCATTTCCATAACACAATGGTCTGAGTTGGCCTTCCCTGTGAATGTAACACAATGCAGTCGCAGCTGCTTCATTTATATTAGCCTTAAGCTTGGCTCTGAAAGAATTCAGGCACTAAAATATATGCCAAGACAACCAGAATGCAAATTTGAACTAAAGCAGTAACCGACTATTCCTATGTAACCCTCCTTGTGTTCTTGTCACAGTGACTCCTGAGCATTCCCAATCAGACATACTAGGTACAGAAGACTGTCAAAAGATGGAACCTTTGCATAGTTTTTAGAAGAAAGTAAAGCTTTAGAGGAATAAATGTAGACTAAGTTAAATTCTGTAAAAAAAAAAAAAAGCCAAAAAAACAAAAGTAATGTTACATCCTTTCTTAAGTATTGAGATATCGGGCTCAGTTGGTATTAGCCATTGTTTTGAATAGAATCCTCAATCAGATCTTTGTTTTTCCAAAGTAAACAAAGAGACAGAAAGCTTCGTGCCCACTTAATAAAGACCAGAAAGTGTTCATTGTCTAAACCAGTGGTTTTCAACTCTGGCTGTACACAAAAATCATCTAAGGAACTTCAAAATATACTGCTGCCTGGGCTCCACCTCAGACCAGTTAAATCAAAATCTCTGGACTAGAGCCCAGTCTTCTGTATTTTTTAAAACCTTTCCAGATGATTCAAACATGCAACCAGGGTTGAGAACTATTTGTCTAAATGAGTGGTTAAAGTATTAGGAACCCACTTAGTCAATGTATTGCCTGTGGACATCAGTGCCTTCTTTTGTACCTTCAAGTCTGCCGTAAAAAACTAGCAAGTGAAGTTTCTCAGTGGCATGCTATCGCTCACAAACAAGTTGCTGTGTTGTATATTAGTTGCCCTTCTGAGTGTTTACCACAGTCAGTTCAGATGACCAGTCTAATTTTACAAAATACTTGCTTTATTGTGGCAGAGTGACCTCTGACCAGCCTAAGAATCTGTTTTAGCAGTAAAATATTCAGTTTGAATTCATAGCACCCGAGCTACAATCCTGTTTCAATTTTTACATTCTCATTACTGTTGTATTCCAGGACACTTAAAGTTCTTTCTTCTTTCCTCTGCTGCTTAAATATTCTTTATTCATCTTTCTTCTCTTTCCTGACCATCTGCATGGAGTTAAAGTCCATAGTAGGATTACCCTTCAGTGATACCTTTTTCAATAAAGAGAACATTTATATTCATATATGTATGAATACATATTCATATTATATGTCTATCAAAATAATATAATAAACATAGGGATGCCAGAAAAGAAAAATTATAGTCTGAAGATATTAAATATTAACTATACCTCTAAATCATTTTGTAATCAGAATGGGTGTAATTTTTAAATCTTTTAACGATAAATACCCCAGAAAATATAAAATTTGGAGGAAACAAAAAAGGATTAAGGATACACACAACCCCTTAAGGAGGATAGAAAGCAGATAGCAAATACCTGGAGGAAAAGAGAGCAGGCATGGCAGGGAATATTGCCAAGATCCTAAACTTGAAAGAATCAAAGAATGATGGAAAACCTCCTCAATCTATGGTTATTCCTAGAAATAGGTTTGCAATAGTGCTAACTAGTGGAGATTCCAACTTATCCTGCCCAGGAGAAAAGGGCTGTTTGAGAGAGAGGGCAGGATGAACTCAAATGTAGTTCTTTCTTAAGGATAGTGTACTATAAGGCCATCTCCTCAAAGCCAAGATATTTTTCTTCTGTTTTAATGGGAAAGTAGAGGCTTAACTCCTTTCATATCACAACCAGAGATAAACGTTTTGAAGGGCTAATACTCACTTAGGGGAGCATATAATTAACCACTAAGTATAACTGATATCAGATGCTTTCTCCTTTCAAAGAAGTTAGGAAGTTAGAAATATATAAAGGAAACCTTGCCAACTTCTTGATTTGCTACGGTTAGCTGTACAGAAAGGTATTTTTGTACTTCTTAGCTATACCTATAGTCAACAAGGTACAAGCATTGCTGGTGAACAGTAATACCCCTGAGGTGCCTTCCTACCATCAGGCCATTTAATTTTATAACCAATGCCAGTACCACTCCACTGGATCTTTAAATGGTTTGTTTGTTTTATATTAAACATCTATGAATTTCAATTTATCATTTACTTATTTTTTAACTGAAAACTAGTTGATGTACAATATTATGTTCTTTTCAGGTGTACTGCATAGTGATTTGACATTTGCATACAATGAAATGGTCCCCATGATAAGTCTACTAATGATCTGTCCCCATACAAAGTTATTACAATATTATTCACCATATTCCTTATGCTGCATATTACATCCCTATGGCTTATTTATTTTATAACTGGAGGTTTGTACCTCTTAATCCCCTTCCTATTTCACTCTCTCTTCTCTGGCAACCACCATCTGTTCTCTCTATCTATGAGTCTGTTTTTCATTTTGTTTTATTTGTTTGTTTTGTTTTTACATTCCACATAGCAGTGAGATCATACTGTATTTGTCATTCTCTGTCTGACTTTATTTCACTTAGCAAAATACCCTCTAGATCCATCCATGTTGTCACAAATGGCAAGATTTTATTTTATTTTTTTAATGGCCAATAGTCTAGTATGTGTGTGTTACACACAAACATACATATACATACACACACATACCACATCTTCTTCATCTATTTATCTAGCAATAGATACTTAGGTTGTTTCCATATCTTGGCTATTGTAAATAATGCTGCAGTGAACATTGCTGTGCATATCTTTTCAAATTAATGTTTTTGTTTCCTTCAGGTAAATACCCGGAAGTGGAATTGGTGGCTGTTATGGTAGTTCTACTTTTAATCTTTTGAGGAACCTCCATACTGTTTTCCATAGTGGTTATACCAGTTTGCATTCCCACCAACAGTGTATAAAGGTTCCCATATCTCTACTTCTTTGTCACCACTTTTTATTTGTTGTCTATTTGATGATAGCCATTCTGACAGGTGTGAGGTGGTATCTCATTGTGGTCTTGATTTGCATTTCCCTGATGATTAGTGATCTTGAGCATCTTTTCAGGTGTCTGTTGGCCATCTGTATGTCTTCTTTGGAAAAAAAATCTCTTCAGGTCCTCCACCCATTTATTAATCAGCTTGTTTTTTTTTTTGTGATGAGTTGTATAACTTCTTTGTATATTTTGGATATTAACCCTTATTGGATATATTGTTTGCAAATATTTTATTCTGTTCAGTAGACTGTCTTTTTGTTTGTTGATGGTTTCCTTACTGTGCAAAAACTTTTAAGTTTGTTGTAGTCCCACTTGTTTATTTTTGCTTTTGTTTCCCTTGCCTGAGGAGACAGCTCCAAAAAATATTGCTAAGACTGATGTCAAAGAGCATACTGCCTATATTTTCTTCTAGGAGTTTTATGGTTTCAGGTCTTACATCTGGGTCTCTAATCCATCTTGAGTTTATTTTTGTATATGGTGTGAGAACGTAATCCAGTTTGATTCTCTTGCATATATAACTCTTCAGTTTTCCCATTTATTGAAAAGGCTGTCTTTTCCTTATTGTATATTTTTGCCTCCTTTGTCATAGATTAATTGACCACATAAGCATGGGTTTATTTCTGGGCTCTATATTCTGTTCCATTGATCTGTGTGTCTGTTTTTATACCAGTACCATACTGTTTTGATTACTGTAGTTTTGTAGTATAGTCTGAAGTCAGGGAGTGTGATTCCTCCAGCTCTGTTCTTCTTTCTCAAGATTATTTTGGCTATTCAGGGTTTTTTATGTTTCCATGCAAATTTTAAAGTTATTTGTTCTAGTTCTGTGAAAAATATCCTTAGTATTTTGATAGGGATTGCATTGAATCTGTAGATTGCCTTGGGTAGTATGGTCATTTTAACAACATTAATTCTTCCCATCCATGAACATGGTATATCTTTCCATCTGTTTTTTTTGTCCTAAATGTCTTTCATCAGTGTCTTGTAGTTTTCCAAGTACAGGTCGTTTACCTCCTTAGGTAGGTTTATTCTTAGGTATTTTATTCTTTTTAGTGCAATTGTAAATGGGGTTGTTTCCTTAATTTCTCTTTCTGACAGTTTGTTGATAGTGTATAGAAATGCAACAGATTTCTGTATATTAATTTTGTATCCTGCAACTTGACTCAATTCATTGATGACCTCTAGTAGTTTTCTGGTGGTGTCTTTAGGATTTTCTATGTATAGTATCATGTCATCTGCAAACAGTGACAGTTTTACTTCTTCCTTTCTAGTTTGGATTCCTTTTTATTTCTTTTTCTTGTATGACTGCTGTGGCTAGGACTTCCAAAGCTATGTTGAATTAAAGTGGCAAGAGTGGGCATCCTTGTCTTGTTCCTGATCTTAGAGGAAATAATTTCAGCTTTTCACTGTTGAGTATGATGTAAGCTGTGAGCCTATCATATATGACCTTTATTATGTTGAGGTGTGTGTTCCCACTATGCCCACTTTCTGGAGAATTTTTATCATAAATGGAGTTGAAATTTGTCAAGAGCCTATTTTGCATCTATTGAGATAATCATGTGATTTTTATTCTTCAGTTTGTTAATGTGGTATATCACATTGATTGATTTTCAAATACTGAAAAATTCTTGTGTCCCTGGAATAATCCACCTTGATTATGGTATGCGATTTTTTAAATGTATTGTTGGATTTGGTTTGTTAATATTTTTTAAAACATTTTTTAAAAAATATTTATTTATTTATTTATTTTTATGGCTGTGTTGGGTCTTCGTTTCTGTGCGAGGGCTTTCTCTAATTGTGGTAAGCAGGGGCCACTCTTCATCGCAGGGCGCAGGCCTCTCACTATCGCGGCCTCTCTTATTGCGGAGCACAGGCTCCAGACGCGCAGGCTCAGTAGTTGTGGCTCACGGGCCCAGCTGCTCCGTGGCATGTGGGATCTTCCCAGACCAGGGCTCGAACCCGTGTCCCCTGCATTAGCAGGCAGATTCTCAACCACTGCGCCACCAGGGAAACCCTGGTTTGCTAATATTTTATTGAGGATTTTTGAATCTGTGTTATCAGTGATCTTGGCCTGTAATTTTCTTTCTTTTTCTTTCTTTCTTTTTTTCTTTTTTTTGATATCTTTGTCTTGTTTTGGTATCAGGGTGATGCTGGCCTCATAGACTGAGTTTGGAAGCATTCCTTTCTCTTCAACTTTTTGAAGTAGTTTGAGAAGGACAGGTGCTAATTCTTCTTTAAATATTTAGTAAAATTCACCTGTGAAGGCATCTAATCCTGGACTTTTTTGGAGGGGAGTTTTTTAAATTACTGATTCAGGGAATTCCCTGGCGGTCCAGTTGTTAGGACTCGGCACTTTCACTGCCATGGGCCTAGGTTCAGTTTCTGGTTGGGGAACTAGTATCCCACAAGCCACACAGTGTGGCCAAAAATAAATAATTTAATAAATTAATAAATTAATCAATAACTGGTAATAGGTCTGTTAATATTTTCTATTTCTTCCTGATTCAGTCTTGGGAGATTATACATTTCTAGAAATTTGTTCATTTCTTCTAGGTTGTCCACTTTATTGGCATATAGTTGCTCCTCTTAGTCTCTTATGATCCTTTGTCTTTCTGTGCTGTCAGTTGTAACTTCTCATTTTTCACTTCTGATGTTATTGATTTGAGCCCTACCTCTTTTTTTCTTGAAGAGTTAAAAGTTTATCAATTTTTTTTATCTTTTCAAAGAACCAGCTCTTAGTTTCACTAATCTTTTTTATTGTCTTTTTAGTCTCTATTTTATTTATTTCCACTCTGATCTTCATTATTTCTTTACTTCTCCTAACTTTCAGTTTTGTTTGTCCTTCTTAAAATTTTCAAGTTCCTTTAGGTGTAGGGTTAGACTGTTTATTTGAGATTTTTCTTGTTTTGTGAGGTAGACTTGTATCACTATAAAATTCCCTCTTAGAACTGCTTTTACTGTGTCCCTTAGATTTTAGATCACTGTGTTTTCATTTATCATTTTTCTCCAGGTATTTTTTAATTTCCTCTAATTTCTTCAGTGACCTATTGGTTGTTTACTAGCATGCTGTTTTTGGAGTTTTTTTCCCCTAGTGGTTAATTTCTAGTCTCATACTGCAGAAAAGATATTTGATGTGATTTCAATCTTCTTAAATTTATTGAGAATTGTTCTGTGACCTAGCATGTAACCTATCCTGGGGAATGTTCCATGTGCACCTGAAAAGAATGTGCATTCTGCTGTTTTTGGATGAAATGTTCTCATTATACACCTATTAATCCATCTCGTCTAATGTTTCATTTAAGGCCAGTGTTCCCTTACTGATTTTCTGTCTGGATAATTTGTCCACTGATGTAAGTGGGGTATTAAGGTCACTTACTATTACTGCCTTACTGTCAGTTTCTCCCGTTATGTTTGTTAATATTTGCTTTATGTATGTAGGTGCTCCTATGTTGGGTACACATGTATTTACAATTGTTATATCTTCTTGTTAGATTGATCCCTTTATCATTATGTAATGTCCTTCTTTGTCTCTTGCTACAATCATTCTTTTAAAGTCTATTTTGCCTGATATAAGTATTGCTACCCCAGCTTTCTTTTCTTTTGCATTTGCATGGAATACTCTTTTAGCTTTTGCTAGTGCTGAGATCTTCATATTAGAGGGATGCTTTTATGACTTTTTATAGCAATGTAATTAATGATCCACAAATCAGGAAATGTAAAGTGATATTGTTTTGACAGCCTTCTTCTAAACAGTCTTCTGTTAGTGTTCTCCTAATGCTTAGTTCCAGTGTCCCATAGTAATTTAAATTTAGCTTGCTCCAAACTGTACCCACTTATGTTTTTCCCCAAAACTGTTTTCCCTCTGAATTTCTAACTTTTTAGCACTACAAATTTCTTCAGTTCCCAGAGCCAAAATCCTAAGAGTCAGGCCTGGCTTCATGAGCATGAGACCAGTGCAGTGCACAGGGCCTGCACTCAGGAAGGCCCTCTGCATGGAGTTTAATGCTCAGTGGTTGCCATCTCAAAATTCTTAATGATTCATTTTTGGATTTGTGATCTGTGTTTTGTAAGTGAAGTCCAATGGGATAATGGAGCACGTGCAGGGACTTGGAACCAAGGCACGGTACCACCTCCCACTGCCTCTCTGGGATGGATTCTACATTCCCCACTTTCCCACCCGCTGGAACACCAGCCACCCTTCCTTTCTCTGCCTCACCCAGCCACAGCTATCACTCTCTGACCCTAGTGGGGCCTGTGCACAAGCATAAGAAAGGTAGGGATTAGGCTGCGCACTCTTGGCAGGGCTGTCCTTGCCCTTACCTGTCATCTTCACTGGTGTCTGACAGGTGACCAGAGACCACAACCCAGTTGAGGCAAGCCTCTGTTCATCCCCAATTCCAGGTACCTAGTGAGTTGGAGTGGCAGCCATGGGAAGGGAAGAAACCTGGCTCAACTTCCCTGCCCTGGGCCAGGGCATGGCGCATGGGTTTGGTGGCTGGGGAGGAGCAACCTAGCAGCCAGTGGGTCACCCACACAGTGAGTTGTGGGCTAGGGCTCCAGGCATCTGTGAAGGTCTGCACCTCTTGCCCTGGTGCCCGAGGGAACATGACATTAAATAGCAAATGAAAAATACCATAGCAGATGGAGAGAGAGACCGCTGGGAAACATTTTCTATTTTAGTACTTAATGGCACTGTTTTCCTGCTTTTTGAACAAGGGCCCTAATATTTTGCACTGAGCTCCTCAAAATATGTAGCTGGTCCCATCTAATACAGTGGGGATTTTAATTCATCTCCTGGCCTCCGATTCCTCCTTCACCCACTTTAGCTTTCACACTGCTGCCAGAGTGGTCTCTTTAAAATTTAAATCTGATCATTACTTGACTCTCCCTTGGTTAAAGTCCTTTAGTAGCTCTGTATGGTCCCACACCCATGGACGTGACCAAATTTTGTACATTTTATTTGGCTTGCACAGTGGGTTCTTTCCATTCTCCTCCCTCTCTCCATTCTTCCTTCCCCTCATTTGAATGTCTTCAGACATAGTTAGCTTTTCCTTCAAAAAGCATCAGTTACGTGCTGAAACCTTTTGCGTTTAACTTGTGTTTTACTGGGTGATCAAAACCAAAGTTAACTTGGCACAGAGAGCCTTCCATTATCTAGTTTTCTGCTGCCCTTCCAGTCTCATTTCTTTATACCCAATACCCCCTTCCCTACTGCCAGTTCTTTAAGCCTCCAAACTTAAAGAGTGCTCCATCTTAGTGCTCCATCTTTATCAAACTTAAGTTCCTCAAAAAGTTTTCTCAGATTTCTTTGCACATTTCTGCCTAGTAAAGCCACCTTCTATACTCCCTAAAAGTATTCTCATCCTTCACAACTCAGCTCCAGTGTCTCCCTACCTCTTGTAGGCAACATTAGCCTTGACCTCCTCTGTCCTTCCTTCGGAATGTGCATTTACCCATTATAATACTGATACCACTGTATTGTAGGGCCATTATGTATATAGTTGCCTTCTGTGGTCTATGATATTCTAGTTAGTAGTCTCCAGAATGGGTTGTACATACCTCAGAGGGTACACAGCACAATCCATTTGGGTTGCAGAAAGAAAATAATAAATGTTTGATTTTTTAAATTTCACTCTTTAAAATTTTTATGTTCTTGATTGTTTTATAGTCATACATCAGAACATTCTTATATTTTATAAGTAAACAGTTTTAGGAATGCACACCAACAATATTTTACTCATTTGATACATAGTCCAGACAATTTAAAAACTACTCTTCTAGGAGGGTTCCTTTTTCTCCACACCCTCTCTAGCATTTATTATTTGTAGACTTTTTGATGACGGCCATTCTGACTGGTGTGAGGTGATACCTCATTATAGTTTTGATTTGTATTTCTCTAATAATTAGCAATGTTGAGCATATTTTCATGTGCCTTTTGGCCATCTGTATGTCTTCTTTGGAGAAATGTCTATTTAGACTTCTGCCCATTTTTTGATTGGGTAGTTTGGTTTTTTGATATTGAGCTGTATGAGCCGTTTTTATATTTTGAGATTAATCCCTTATTGGCCACATCATTTGCAAATATTTTCTCCCATTCTGAGGGTTGTCTTTTCATTTTGTTTGTGGTTTCCTTTGCTGTGCAAAAGCTTTTAAGTTTAATTAGGTGCCATTTGTTCATTTTTGTTCTTATTTCCATTACTCTATGAGACGGATCCAAAAAGATATTGCTGCAATTTATGTCAAAAAGTGTTCTGCCTGTGTTTTCTTCCAGGAGTTTTATAGTATCTGGTCTTACATTTATGTCTTTAATCCATTTTGAGTTTATTTTGTGTGTGGTGTTTGAGAATGTTCTAATTTCTTTCTTTTACTTGTAGCTGTTCAGTTTTCCCAACACCACTTATTGAAGAGACTATCTTTTCTCCATTGTGTATTCTTGCCTCCTTTGTCTTAGATTAATTGACTATAGGTGCATGTGTTTATTTCTGGGCTTTCTGTCCTGTTCCATTATCTCTGTTTCTGTTTTTGTGCCAGTACCATACTATTTTGATTACTGTAGTTTTGGTAATGAAAATTGGTACAGCTATTATGGAGAACAGTATGGAGGTTCCTAAAAAACTGAAAATAGAGCTATCATCTGATCCTTCAGTCCCACTCCTGGGCATATATCCAGAGAAAACCATAATTCAAAAAGACACATGCACCCCAGTGTTCACTGCAGCACTATTTACAATAGCCAAGACATGGAAGCAACCTAAATGTCCATTAACAGATGAATACAGAAGGAAGATGTGGTATATTTATACAATGGAATATTACTCAGTCATAGAAAAGAATGAAATAATGCCATTTGCAGCAACATGGATGGACCTAGAGGTTATCATACTAAGTGAAGTAAGACAGAAAGACAAATATCATATGATATTGCTTATATGTGGAATCTAAAAAAAAAATGATACAGATGAACCTATATACAAAATAGAAATAGACCCACAGACATAGAAACAAACTTATGGTTGACAGAGGGGAAAGGGGAGAAGGGGGATAAAATAGGAGTTTGGGATTAACAGATACACACTACTACATATAAAATAGGTAACCAACAAGGACTTACTGTATAGCACTGGGAACTGTACTCAATATTTTGTAATAACCTATAAGGGAAAAGAATCTGAAAAAAAATAGATATATATGTATCTATAACTAAATCACTTTGCTGAAACTAACACAACATTGTAAATCAACTATACTTCAATAAAAATAAAACTTTAAAAAAAAAGACAGTATTTTTAAAAAACTGCTCTTTTAGAAAATCAAGACTGTATCTTATTCATCTTACAACTCCAGCAATGACCTTTTCTTTTTCCTAATCTGTTTATGAAAACTCAGTAAATAGGTGACATTCATGATTGCCCAGCGTATGCACATTGTAAAGACATTAACCTTTTATGCCATAGCATCTTCATCATTAGGTGATGGTTTTAAATTAATCAGCATTGTATACTGGATTTTTAAAAAAAGATTCTACATTAATCTGTTAAGTAAAATAGAATTAAGGGTGGAATACAGTGAGTAGAAAGAAATAATTTTCTTTCACTGAAAGTCCTATTAGATTAATGGTAGAAAGAATGACTCATGGGGACTATCTTAGTTTGCTTCTCACTCAAATAATAATTGGAGGTGTAGTAATGTGGTCTTCTCTCAGCCTTTTAAAAGTTAAATGAAAAAAAAAGATACTACATCTGGCAGAAGTGAAGGTCAAAACCTGATGATCTGTCCTTGGCTACGTGAGCTCATATCTTATGCAGTCAGTGAGACCATCGCTGTCACTCAGGAGAACTTCTCCATTAAAATCAGCTACCTGCAGTTGAAAAAGGCTTTGCACTCTTCTGCCCATGTGATCTAGGGCCAGTGTCACCTGCCTTTTTAATTATGCCAGAGTATCAGTACAAGGATTTCATATTATTAGCATTTAAGAATTTGGACATAGAACAGGGAAAAGAGTGGTAAGAACCATATTTTTTTTTTTTTTTTTAGAACCATATTTTTTAATGTATGTTCAGCTAGCATCTCCCTTGTGTGACCAAGAGCAAATTGTTTGACCTCTTCTAAGGCCTATGGTGCCTTTTATATGATAATGAAATACCACACAAATATTTTAAGGTCCTTTCAGGTTTGCAGGTTAAAAGGTATCATGTACTAAGAACCAATTTGTTAATATTTTGGTGCCTAAATTCATAATGGAAAAAAATCTTTGCAGCATTAGAAAGGAGTACAGTTAGGAAATAGCCTCTACAAGTTATATAAATATGCCTAGTAAAGGCTTTTCCATTGTGCATTTCTCCCTGCCTTCCCCCACTTTATTCTATACTTTAAAAATAAATAAATAAAAGCCTACCCTGATAGGCATTAGTAAAGAGTAATTACGTTGTTTTACTTGTACCTTTTGCTCACCACCATTTCCATAATATGGGTTTTAGGCGCATTTTGTTTCACCAGAGGCAGGAAGAATTTTATTTTTTTAAACAACTAATAGGCTCCAAAGCTCCCCTTCATCTATGATGCTGTTATTCTTAGAGTCCTAGAAATGAGAGCTAGAAAATTTCAATTAAATTCATCTAGTTCATCTCCCCTGACAATGAAAAAACGTCTTTCACATTATATGATACTTTTTCAGGCTTCCATGATAACCTCTGGGAGACTATCCAATAGACTAATAGACCTCACTTAGGGGGAGTGTTATCTTTCTTAGTTTTGACCCTTCATTTCTCATTATTTTATCCCTTAAAGCCATCTTCCTTAATAGTCATACTCTGTGAACTTGAGTAAGATCAGCAGTCTCTTCTAGTCATAAGAAAATCAACATATACCTCATTAGCAGGAACTAAGGTGGTCTACAGAAGTGCGTATTTCAGATACTAAATTTTTCCTCTTTAAACACCAGATTCGGTTTTATTTTAATAATGTTGAGGTTTTTTTCCTTCAGATGTATTACATATTTTCCCTTTCTTTTTTTTTTTAATTTTTTAAAAATTTATTTATTATTTATTTATTTATGGCTGTGTTGTGTCTTCGTTTCTGTGCGAGGGCTTTCTCTAGTAGTGGCAAGTGGGGGCCACTCCTCATCGCGGTGTGCGGGCCTCTCACTATCGCGGCCTCTTCTGTTGTGGAGCACAGGCTCCAGACGCGCAGGCTCAGCAATTGTGGCTCACGGGCCTAGTTGCTCCGCGGCATGTGGGATCTTCCCAGACCAGGGCTCGAACCCGTGTCCCCTGCATTGGCAGGCAGATTCTCAACCACTGCGCCACAAGGGAAGCCCCTTCCCTACTTTCTTCAGTGAATTGGAATTTGCTTAATAATTCAGGTTAATCATTACTAGCATTTAGCAAATATATATTAAGTAGCCCATTGTGTGCCAAGCATTGAAGAAATACAAAGATGAGCTCAGTAATATTTGCCTTTAGGAGTTAAGACTCAATAAGGGATATAAAATAAGAATAGAACTAATTATTGGTCAAAACAGAGAAAAACAGTAGTATAAACAAAACATCTTAGGTAATCAGAAGTGAGAGACTAACTCCTATTAGAGAAATCAAGAATGGTTTTCAAAACCATTGGTATTCAAAATAAATAGTGTAGGGACAACTGAGTGGCCATTTGGAAAAAAAGATAAAATTAGATGTAAGGTGTATCTGCTACCTTACACAGGCGTAAACTCCAAATGGATTAGGGATCTAAGTGTAATAAATAAATAAATAAATAAACGATACAACTACTAGAAGAAAACATAGAGGAATGCCTCTTTAACCTTAAAAAATATTCTTCTGTAATGAATGGTTACTGAAAAGCCAGAGGCCAAAAAAAAAATTTTTTTTAAGTGCATGGCAAAAAACATCATAACAAAGTTAAAAAACAGGGACTTCCCCGGTGGCGCAGCGGTTGAGAATCTGCCTGCCAATGCAGGGGACACGGGTTCAAGCCCTGGTCTGGGAAGATCCCACATGCCACGGAGCAACTAAGCCCGTGCACCACAACTACTGAGCCTGTGCTCTAGAGCCCACGTGCCACAACTACTGAAGCCCACGCAGCTAGTCTGAGCTCTGCAACAAGAGAAGCCGCCGCAATGAGAAGCCCACGCACTGCAACGAAGAGTAGCCCCTGCTCGCCGCAACTAGAGAAAGCCCGTGCGCAGCAACGAAGACCCAATGCAGCCATAAATAAATAAATTTATTTATTTATTTTTAAAGTTTAAAAACAACCCCGAAACGAAGAGTAGCCCCCGCTCGCCACCACTATGAAAGCCCGTGTGCAGCAATGAAGACCCAACAACGAAGACCCAATGCAGCCATTAATTAATTAATTAATTAATTAATTTTAAAAAATTAAAAAACGACCAACTGACTGGGAGAAAATATTCATAACATATAAAGCATTATTTAAAAATGAAGGACAAATGACCAAAAACCCAATAGAAAAATTGAAAAAGATATGAATAGGTAATGCTCAAAAACTATAAAAATTGGGCGCTTCCCTGGTGACGTAGTGGTTGGGAATCTGCCTGCCAGTGCAGGGGACACGGGTTCGAGCCCTGGTCTGGGAAGATCCCACATGCCGCGGAGCAACTAGGCCCGTGAGCCACAGCTACTGAGCCTGCGCGTCTGGAGCTTGTGCTCCGCAACAGAAGAGGCCGCGATAGTGAGAGGCCCGCGCACCGCGATGAAGAGTGGCCCCCGCTTGCCACAACTAGAGAAAGCCCTCGCACAGAAACGAAGACCCAACACAGCCAAAAATAAATAATAAATAAATAAATAAAAACTGATTGATGGTTGAGCCATTTGGTAAATTTATTAAAAAAAAAACTAGTAAAAATTGTTCTGAACGTATAAAAACAATGTTCATACTCACTTATAATCAGAGAAATGCAAATTAAAACAAGATAGAGATACTACCTCACCTTTTAGGCTAGCAAAAACTATAGACTATGACAAATTAAGTTGACCAGGTTATGGGAAACAGACACTCTCATACATTGTTGATGGGAATGCAAACTGGTACAGCCTTTCTAGAGGGGATTTTGGCAAAGCTACGCATGCATTTACCTTTCCACCCAGCAATCCCACTTTTAGCTGTCTACCTTCAAAATACAACCTCCATCAGTATGAAAATACACACATACAAGGTATTCCTTGCAGCATTGTTTGTAATTGCAAAATACTGGAAACAACCTAAATGCCCACTCATAAGAAATTAACTACATCAACTATGTATGCAAGGTAGAGTAATGGCCTCTCAAAGATGTACACATCCTAATATGCAGAATCTATGAACATGTAGTCATACATAGCAAAAGAGACTGTTGCAGATGTGATTAAGGCTAAAGACCTCAAGGTGGGAAGAATATCCTAGATTATCCAGGTGGGTTCATTCTAGTCACATGAGACCTTAGAAATTGAGAACCTTTCAGAGAGATGCAATATTGTTGGCTTTGAAGATGGAGGAAGGGAACCGTGAGCCAAGGAATGTGAGTGGCCTTTAGAAGTTGGAAAAGGCAAAGAACGCATTATCCCATAGAGCCTTCAGAAAGGAATACAGCCCTGCTGACACCTTGATTTTAGCCAGATGAGACCTGTGTTGGACTTCTGACCTACAGAACTATAAGATAATAAATTTGTACTGTTTAAGCCACCATGTTTGTAGTAATTTGTTACAGTGGCAATAGAAAACTGCCAGTGATAAAACTGGTGAAATTAGAATTAAGTCTGTAATTTCAGTCAGTATGTTACCCACCAGGGTTCTTGGCCTGCTTAATTAATAGAAATTGATAAGAGCCCGGACAAGAAATTCAGGCAGTGGTTTATTGGGGCCCCTTCTGCAGCAGGAGGGAGCGAAAACAAACAACAGGTTCCCTTGCTCGCTCCCTGGGGGGAGGCGAGCTGACTCCTTATATGGGATGAGGGTAGGAGTGGGTACAGGGGTCGGGCTGGAGGGGTGGCTTAGGTGGTCTGCCCACTCCTTTGGTGGTGCTGTGTGCAGGGTGCTTTTGCTCCCAGATTATTTTTAGTTTAGTTATTATAACTAAATTATTTTTAGTTTAGACGTTTGTCCAGGTGCAAGCACTACAGCAAAGGGTCCCAGGTCCCAGGTCCCAGCCTGTATCAAGTGTGGTACCTATGTTCATTCCTAGTTTTCATAATTATACTATGGTTACATACAATGTTAATGTTAGACAAAGCTGGGCAAAGGAAAACTCTCTGTACTATTTTTCCAAATATAAAGGAAAAAATATCAGAGATTCCTTCCCTTCTCAAGATCCCTCCCCCACTCACCTCATTAACATCTTAATGTTAGTTGCCTTTCTTTCCTGCTATTCCTTTGTGAATTTCCAACTAGGCTTTTAACTCATGTTAAAAGTACAGACTTGTTCACAAAAATTTTTAGCAGATTTATTCTTAATAGATACAAACGGGAAACATCCCAAAAGTCCATCAGTTGGGAATGGATAAACCAATTTTGGTACATCGATACAGTGGAATAAAAAGGAACAACTACTGATACATACACCAACATGGATAAATTTCAAAAACAGTATGCTAAGTGAAAGAAGACTCCCTACTGCATAATTCCATTTATATGGAATCAGATTAGTGGTTTCTAGGGGCTGAGGGAGGAGGAAGGGATTGACTATAAAGGGGCACGAATAAATTTTTTTTTTCATTTATTTATTTATTTATTTTTGGCTGCATTGGGTCTTCGTTGCTGTGCACGGGCTTTCTCTAGTTGCGGTGAGCAGGGGCTACTCTTTGTTGTGGTGCGCAGGCTTCTCATTGAGTTGGCTTCTCTTGTTGCAGAGCACAGGCTCTAGGCACGTGGGCTTCAGTAGTTGTGGCTCATGGGCTCAGCAGTTGTGACTCATGGGCTCTAGAGCACGGGCTCAGTAGTTGTGGTGCACGGGCTTAGTTGCTCCGTGGCATGTGGGATCTTCCCAGACCAGGACTCAAACCCGTGTCCCCTGCATTGGCAGGCAGATTCTTAACCACTGCTCCACCAGGGAAGCCCCACGAATAAATTTTTTGAGCGATAGAAATGTTCTGTATCTCAATTGTGGTAGTATACGTCTGTCAAAACTCATCAAGCTATACACCTAAAATAGGAAAGGAAAAATAGTGAATTTTTCCTTTTATAAAGTATACTTCAATGAACCTAATTTTTTAATAGAAAAGATATATTTGAAACCTAATATATAAAAGTTGAAAATAAAAAGTTTAAAAAATTTTAACAAGAAAATAATCAAAGGAAATCTGGCATAACAGTGTTCTATCAAGTGAAAATGAATCTTTAAGACAAAGACTATCATTAGGGATAGAAGAAGTGTGCTTAATATCGTCTGTTTGGTCCCCTAGTAAATCAGCATATCAGTAAGTTATATTATGATGTTATATATAACAAGTATAACATATGTTATGTCACATAATATACATATTTTACTTTTATATTTTAATATAACCTAATAATATCAATATGTTAGCATTGTTTAGATCTGATTAACGGGTATATGTTTACTGTATTAACTTCTGTGCTTTTGTATGTTTAAGAGTTTCATAATAAAAGTTTCACTTCATTTAACAAAAGTATCATTGGATGCTTCTAAAAATGGAGATCACTGCTTCATATCAAAGAGTCTGATTTATCAGCTCTGGGCTAGAAAAACAATTGTAATTTATGATAGAACCTTTTCTTTTCCCCTGTGATGCTTAAATTTGCAAACAAACATAGACAAAACAAAAACCCAAAATCGAAAAGCCCCACTAGAGGAGAAATTACTCACATTGAAACTGCTTATTAACTATAAAGCACTTTGTAACTGTTTGTGGTTTTATTATTCTTGTTACCTGGAGTTTCCCCTTCTGTTTAGACTTCCAATAACTGGAAGATAAACTAAGTAAAATATGATAACTGAAAAGTAGAGTTTGACATTTTCAGTTACCCTTCCTTTTCCTTTTTCCTTGTTTTCTACAATTAGATTTTAGTCAGCATTTATCGAACATCTGTAAGTTCCTAAGTTATATTAAGAAAACAAGGGAGAGAATAATTTATATATGGCACAGCCCTTCTTCTCAGGTAATTACAATCCATAATAATGTGAACTGCTAAAATATGCAAAATACACAGGTTAAGTTAGTAATTAAACTATAACTTAAAAAGTAAGAATAAAAACAATTCTCACCTGCGTTCTTTCTAGTTGACAAGGTGACATTTTCTTAGTGTGAGTCATATAACATTTTAAGGAACTGCTATTAAAATTACTTAATCACCTAAAATTGTTTAATCCCTTGTGTGGTCACTGATATGGAAAAGTCTCAAACAGAATTAAAGCAGGGTTCTGTTGCACATCACTGTGTTTTTGTGTGAAAGGTGATGACATGTTTCTCTGCTTCTTCTCCATGTCTTAAGGGAACAGCAGCAGCCCTAGGATGCTGGCAAGTCAGTGTCTCTGATTAGCACCACTGAGGCTTCTGAGAGCAGTTGCATAGCAGCAGTTTTATTTCAGTTACCAATCATGCCCTGATAGCCAAGTTCAGCCTTCGGGGGTTACTCCAATTTGCAGGTGGTGAACAACTTTTATTGTTATCTTAACATTTACCAAGCTCTAGAGAAAGACACCATTTGGCTTTTTCTCTTTCACTGGCAGTTGCTAATTTTAAGCCTTATTTTGGCCAAAAATAGTGAGTACCAACTACTTAAAGTAAGTCATTTTAGTTGTATCAATTGCTATGACGATATAGTTGTTTAAAATGATACGCTTTTTATTATTTTTAAGAATTGTAGATGGTAGCAACAGCAATCCAAAGGAGAATTGTATGAAGTAGGATTTGTTTGGAGGGTTTTGTTTGTGTTCTTTCAGATTAGGTTGGTATCAGAAGGGTGAAATCAAGTTTATTTGCGGTCTTCTCCTTTGTTTCCATTTATGATACAGGATTTTTAGGGTACATTTATAGGAGCATCATTTACCCTTCAAATTAACATAAGACATAGATATCATAACTTTTTGTGAAAGAGAGAAACATTTTCCTAATTGGCATCCATCTATTTTTAAATTTTATATTTGGGTTTTTCTTCTCAGTGACCACAGAATCAGTTACATATAAAAGTAATTTCAAAAGGATTTCAATTTTACTCTAGTTTAATTATAGAGATAGGAGCCTTAGGAGCAAATTTTTCTAAGTCACATGTCACATTAGTGGGTTTTTTTGGTTTGTTTTCCTTTTTTCTCTCATATTTTTGAATTGTTATACTGCATTTTTGCCTCTTTGTGGTATATAATTCTATAATAAGATGTGTGTAGAAATTAAGTATAGTACACATGGGGGAAATGCATTATATTATAGTGCCTAGAGTATTTGAAGAGAAATTAGAATGTGGAGGATTAGTACAGTATCATGGTTAAAAAGCAAGCGTTTCAGAGTCAGACTGCCTGAACTTGAAGTTGTACTTTGCGACTTAGCAGCTGTGTGACTTGGGAAAAGTCAGATAGCTTCTCTGTATCTCTGCTATTGATATATAGTTGATGAAGAAAATGAACTCTTCATATATTGTGCATTCTTGCTCAAAATTACATTAAATTTTCATAGGTAAAAGTATTTCTCTCAGAAAAGCAAATGCTTATTTATTTATGACTGCTTTGAATGGTCTTGTCTCTCATTGTTGATTTCCTTAGAAGTCAGAGTGAAAGGTGAGGTCCTTACAGTGGCCTGCAGGCTCTGCACACTGTACCCCCTACCCCAGTACTGGGACCAACACCAGCCTGCTACCTCTCTGACCTCATTTCCTACAACCCTTCTTACTGCTTTCTCCATTCCAGCCACACTGACTTCTTGGCTCTTTCTTGATCACACTAGGCATGCTTTTGCCTTAAAGCCTTTGCTGAGCCTAGTCCTGTTGCCTAGAATGCTTTTCCCTTCCAGTATCTGCTAACTCAAGGCTAACTCACCTCCTCTTCTTTACTCAATATAATCCTTCTCCATAAGGTCTACCATGACCACTTTGTATTCCCAACCCTCTTTACGCAGTTCTGTTTTTCTACAGTGCTTGTCTTTTGCTAATTTATTTTGTTCTTTGTTTATTGTCTGTCTCCTTCCACTGGTATATAAGATTAATGAAAGCAAAGATTTTTGTTTGTTTACTGATTATCTCAAGTGCCTCAAGTGTCTGGCAAGTAAATATATACACAAATGTACACAAATGAAACTTTTTAAGTACTAGCAATATACTGGGTTTAAATTCTAACTCCTCACCTATTAACTGTGTTATCTAAAGCAAGTTACTGAATACCTGCTTTGTGGAGTTGTTACATGGATTAAATGGTATCAAATATTGGAAAGCACCTGGCCAGTGCTTGATAGCCAGGAAGCCTTCAGTAAATTCATTCAGCCAACAAATGTTTATTGAACACTTAGGATATACCAAGTATCATTTATAGGCACTGGCATACATCACAGAACAAAATAGCCCCAAATCCTGGATATTGTGGAATTTATTTCTAGTTTCCTTCCCTTCCTTTGTGGTGGTAGTTTCTGGGAGGAAAGACTCATGATTTCACCTAGCCTGTTCAGTAGTCTCTCATCCTAGATTTATATTCAATTAATACTTATAGGTACCCATTTTCCATTATTTTAAAACTACTTTTGCATTCAGTTATCTTATTCTTTGGGATAGCCTTAGGAAGAGGATTTTTTAATCCTCATTTTACAGATAAGCAATCTGAAACTTAGAAGCTGTGACTTGTCCAAGGTCATTCAGCTAGGAGAAATTGGAGCCAGGATTTGAAGCCACACTTCCTGATTGAGTTCCCCGTTCTTTCCGTGGTGGCAGTTGTAGCAGAAACACCATGATGGCTTTTATTCATTTCACTGCCTATTTTATTTCAGTTCTACAAACATATATTGAGCCCCTACTAAATGCCAGATATCAGCCCTGCCTTGGGGATGCAAAAATTGTTTAGTCCCTGTCCTATGGAGTTCAGAGTTTAGCAGGGAAGTCTGTTGACACATCAGTGGGTATGCAGTGTGCTAAGTGTAAGGCTGGCTCTATTTATAGATTCTTGGAAACACATAGGAGGGGCACCTAATCTAGAGCAGGGTCAGGACATGCCAAACTAGACACCTTAGAAGAGATCATGCCTGAGCTGAGTCTGAAAGGATGACTTAACCAGGGAAAAGGGAGGGAATATGAACAGTAGCGTAGATGCATGATGACTGTAGAGAATTGGAGGCTTTTAGATTTGCTGGCGTGTAAAGCATGAAGTAGGGAATGGTCAGGGGTCGGCTAGAGCAGTTAGTAGCTACCAGATGATACCGTATTCTACAGGTAGAACTCTTACCAGGACCACTCTTTTAGGTACCTTTAGGTCAAGTATCCACCCCGGTCTACTCAGCTATAGCCAGGGCTATTCATGGTACAGAGCATACTGACCTGTATGTAAGGAATTGCTCAGAAGGGGCCCGTGGGAAAGAAGGCATACCATACGCTCTGAGGCTTCCCAGAGGGAATAATGTTGCTGGAAGGCTCAGTGCATGGTTGGTCCAGGCAGAGGCATAGTAAAAGCCAAGCCAAGCTTGGAGATAGTGAATATTTAGTGGCATCAGCCCATTCAGCTATGTGGTCTTCCTGGACAGCCTGATCACGGGACCACACTTTAAACATTGATTCAGTTTTGATTTTGGATAGCTGATCATTAAGAGGATGGAGGTTATTGGTGATTGAATAGCTTCAGATCATTGGTCCGGGAGTCTTGGTTGAATAGAGAGAAATGCAGGGTCACGGAGAAAAATGGGGTGGTCAAGGAACTAGCGGTTTCTATGAGGTTGGAGAGTAGATGTATTTGGAGAAAGACATACCTGGTCAGGAAGAAAAGTCAGAAAGAAGAGTATTACTGTCTAAGGTGTCTGAGGTGAGGGATCTGAATAATGATAATATCTAGGGCGTGGTTCTAGGAGTGAGTGGCTGGAGAGGAGGTTAAAGGTTATTGGAGTTAAGGAATTGTGAAGCCAACATATGAGATGGATCACTACGCAGTTATTTACTAGCATGGTGTTATGAGCTAAGAGACAGAGAAATATTGCAAGCTGGGGGCTAAAGTCCTTAATGAATAAAGGAAAGTGAAAGAGAGATTAATACATGAGAATGGCAAAGAGTGTGATAAAGGGTATTAAATCAAGGTCATATAAACCTCAAAGAATATGCTTTACTCCAAACCATTATTTTATGGAATAAAGGTTTGGAAGCAGTCGTAATAAGCTAGGAAAATCCCAGCTCCTCTTTCTGGTACCATTGAATATTGGGTAGGGAGAATGGAAAACGTCTATCAAATAGGGCTGTAAGCTAAACAGTCTTCTCGGGTGAAAACCATGTTTCAGTTATATCAAGGAAATGAAAACAGAATTTTGTAGTAGATTCTACTACCTCCATGAAATATCACTGACCATTACGGCAGTCTTACACTTTCCCTTATCTATATTCCTTAAACAACCATAATTTTATGTATATACTTCTGAGGTATTTACTGAGCACTTATTAAGCTTTAGACACTGTGGTCAGTGTTAACATAGATATAGCATTATACCTTTCCTCAAAAGTTTAAGGGCCAAAGGGAGCAATAATTATACATGAATAGCTGGACAAATCACGTTTCCAATCTTATTTTTCACTACTACTAATCATTTACCCACCAAACTAAATCTACTTCATGTATACCCTGTGTATTGTTACCTCCATGACGTTTTTCATGCTATGCTCCATACAATACCCTTGCTACTCAACACCCCCAAACCCAAATCATGTCTACCCTTTGGGACCTAGCATATACCACTTCTTCCATACAATTTCCCTTTGTTTTGACGAACTCCTGAAATAATTTCCTATGTACCTCTCTAAAATAATACCATGTTTCGGGCTTCCCTGGTGGTGCAGTGGTTGAGAATCCGCCTGCCAATGCAGGGGACACGGGTTCGAGCCCTGGTCTGGGAAGATCCCACATGCCGCAGAGCAACTGGGCCCGTGAGCCACAACTACTGAGCCTGCGCGTCCGGAGCCTGTGCTCCACAACAAGAGAGGCCGCGATAGTGAGAGGCCCGCGCACCGCGATGAAGAGTGGTCCCCGCTCGCCGCAACTAGAGAAAGCCCTTGCACAGAAACGAAGACCCAACACAGCCAAAAATAAATAAATATCTTAAAAAAAATAATAATAATACCATGTTTCATCAATTCTAAAATGCATATTTTTTCACATTTTAACATCTCTGGAGATTACTGGGTTTTTTTTCCCCAATAAAAATTGAATTTTATTGAATTTTTTTTTTATACAGCAGGTTCTTATTAGTTATCCATTTTATACATATTGGTGTATATATGTCAATCCCAATTGCCCAATTCATCACACCACCACCCTCCTCCTGCCACTTTCCCCCCTTGGTGTCCATATGTTTGTTCTCTGCATCTGTGTCTCAATTTCTGCCCTACAGACCAGTTCATCTGTACCATTTTTCTAGGTTCCACATATATGCGTTAATGTACAATATTTCTTTATCACTTTCTGACTTACTTCACTCTGTATGACAGTCTCTAGATCCATCCACGTCTCTACAAATCACCCAGTTTTGTTCCTTTTTATGGCTGAGTAGTATTCCATTGTATATATGTACCACATCTTCTTTATCCATCCATCTGTCGATGGGCATTAAGTTGCTTCCATGACCTGGCTATTGTAAATAGTGCTGCAATGAACATTGGGGTGCATGTGTCTTTTTGAGTTATGGTTTTCTCTGGATATATGCCCAGTAGTGGGATTGCTGGGTAATATGTGAATTCTATTTTAACTTTTTTAAGGAACCACCATACTGTTCTCCATAGTGGCTGTATCAATTTACATTCCCATCAACAGTGCAAGAGGGTTCCCTTTTCTCCACACCCTCTCCAGCATTTGTTGTTTGTAGATTTTCTGATGATGCCCATTCTAACTGGAGTGATGTAATACCTCACTGTAGTTTTGATTTGCATTTCTCTAATAGTTAGTGATATTCAGGAGCTTTTCATGTGCTTCTTGGCCATCTGGATGTCTTCTTTGGGGAAATGTCTATTTAGGTCTTCTGCCCATTTTTGGATTGGGTTGTTTGTTTTTATAATATTGAGCTGCATGAGCTGTTTATATATTTTGGAGATTCATCCTTTGTCCGTTGATTCGTTTGCAAATATTTTCTCCCATTCTGAGGGTTGTCTTTTCGTCTTGTTTGTAGTTTCCTTTGCTGTACAAAAACTTTTAAGTTTCATTAGGTCCCATTTGTTTATTTTTGTTTTTATTTCCTTACTCTAGGAGGTGGATCAAAAAAGATCTTGCTGTGATTTATGTCAGAGACTGTTCTTCCTATGTTTTCCTCTAAGAGTTTTATACTGTCTGGTCTTACATCTAGGTCTCGAATCCATTTTGAGTTTATTTTTGTGTATGGTGTTAGGGAGTGTTCTAATTTCATTCTTTTACATGTAGCTGTCCAGTTTTCCCAGAACCACTTATTGAAGACACTGTCTTTTCTCCATTGTATATCCTTGCCTCCTTTGTCATAGGTTAGTTGACCACAGGTGAATGGGTTTATCTCTGGGCTTTCTATCCTGTTCCACTGATCTATATTTCTGTTTCTGTGCCAGTACCATATTGTCTTGATTACTGTAGCTTTGTAGTATAGTCTGAAGTCTGGGAGCCTGATTCCTACAGCTCTGTTTTTTTCCCTCAAGACTGTTTGGCTTTTCAGGGTCTTTTGTGTCTCCATACAAATTTTAAGATTTTTTTGTTTTAGTTCTGTAAAAAATGCCATTGGTAATTTGATAGCGATTGCAGTGAATCTGTAGATTGCTTTGGGTAGTATAGTCATTTTCACAATGTTGATTCTTCCAATCCAAGAACATGGTATATCTCTCCATCTGTTTGTATCATCTTTAATTTCTTTCATCAGTGTCTCATAGTTTTCTGCATACAGGTCTTTTGTCTCCCTAGGTAGGTTTATTCCTAGGTATTTTATTCTTTTTGTGGCAATGGTAAATGGGAGTGTTTCCTTAATTTCTCTTTCAGATTTTTCATCGTTAGTGTATAGGAATACAAGAGATTTCTGTGCATTAATTTTGTATCCTGCAACTTTACCAAATTCATTGATTAGCTCTAGTAGTTTTCTGGTGGCATCTTTAGAATTCTCTATGTATAATATCATGTCATCTGCAGACAGTGGCAGTTTTACTTCTTCTTTTCCAATTTGTATTCCTTTTATTTCTTTTTCTTCTCTGATTGTCATAGCTAGGACTTCCAAAACTATGTTAAATAATAGTGGTTAGAGTGGACATCCTTGTCTTGTTCCTGATCTTAGAGGAAATGCTTTCAGTTTTTCACCATTGAGAATGATGTTTGCTGTGGGTTTGTCGTATATGGCCTTTATTATGTTGAGGTAGGATCCCTCTATGCCCACTGTCTGGAGAGTTTTTATCATAAATGGGTGTTGAATTTTGTCAAAAGCTTTTTATGCATCTATTGAGATGATCATATGCTTTTTCCTCTTCAATTTGTTAATATGGTGTATCACATTGATTGATTTGCATATATTGAAGAATCCTTGCATCCCTGGGATAAATCCCACTTGGTCATGGTGTATGATCCTTTTAATGTGTTGTTGGATACTGTTTGCTAGTATTTTGTTGAGGATTTTTGCATCTATATTCATCAGTGATATTGGTCTGTAATTTTCTCTTTTTGTAGTATCTTTCTCTCGTTTTGGTATCAGGGTGATGGTGGCCTCGTAGAATGAGTTTGGGAGTGTTCCTTCCTCTGCAGTTTTTTGGAATAGTTTGAGAAGGATGGGTGTTAGCTCTTCTCTAAATGTTTGATAGAATTCACCTGTGAAGCCATCTGGTCCTGGACTTTTGTTTGTTGGAAGATTTTAAATCCCAGTTTTAATTTCATTACTTGTGAGTGGTCTGTTCATAGTTTCTGTTTCTTCCTGGCTCAGTCTTTGAAGGTTATCCCTTTCTAAGAATCTGTCCATTTCTTCCAGGTTGTCCATTTTGTTGGCATAGAGTTGCTTGTAGTAGTCTCTTAGGATGCTTTGTATTTCTGTGGTGTCTGTTGTCACTTCTCCTTTTTCATTTCTAATTTTATTGATTTGAGTCCTCTCCCTCTTTTTCTTCATGAGTCTAGCTAATGGTTTATCAATTTTGTTTATCTTCTCAAAGAACCAGCTTTTAGTTTTATTGATCTTTGCTCTTGTTTTCTTTGTTTCTATTTCATTTATTTCCGCTCTGATCTTTATGATTTCTTTCCTTCTGCTAACTTTGGGTTTTGTTTGTTCTTCTTTCCGTAGTTCCTTTAGGTGTAAGGTTAGATTGTTTATTTTAGATTTTTCTTGTTTCTTGAGGTAGGCTTGTATAGCTATAAACTTCCCTCTTAGAACTGGTTTTGCTGCATCCCATAGGTTTTGGATCGTCGTGTTTGCATTGTCATTTGTCTCTAGGTATTTTTTGATTTCCTCTTTGATTTCTTCAGTGATCTCTTTGTTATTTAGTAACATATTGTTTAGCCTCCATGTATTTGTGTTTTTTACGTTTTTTTCCCTGTAATTCATTTCTAATCTCATAGTGTTGTGGTCAGAAAAGATGCTTGATATGATTTCAGTTTTCTTAAATTTACTGAGGCTTGATTTGTGACCCAAGATGTGATCTATCCTGGAGAGTGTTCCATGTGCACTTGAGAAGAAAGTGTAATCTGCTGTTTTTGGATGGAATGTCCTATAAATATCAACTAAATCTATCTGGTCTGTTGTGTCATTTAAAGCTTCTGTTTCCTTATTTATTTTCATTTTGGATGATCTGTCCATTGGTGTAAGTGAGGTGTTAAAGTCCCCCACTATTATTGTGTTACTGTCAATTTCCTCTTTTATAGCTGTTAGCAGTTGCCTTATGTATTGAGGTGCTCCTATGTTGGGTGCATATATATTTATAATTGTTATATCTTCTTCTTGGATTGATCCCTTGATCATTATGTAGTGTCCTTCCTTGTCTCTTGTAACATTCTTTATTTTAAAGTCTATTTTATCTGATATGAGTATTGCTACTCCAGGTTTCTTTTGATTTCCATTTGCATGAAATATCTTTTTCCATCCCCTCACTTTCAGTCTGTATGTGTCCCTAGGTCTGAAGTGGGTCTCTTGTAGACAGCGTATATATGGGTCTTGTCTTTGTATCCATTCAGCACGCCTGTGTCTTTTGGTTGGAGGATTTAATCCATTCATGTTTAAGGTAATTATCTATATGTATGTTCCTATGACCATCTTCTTAATTGTTTGGGGTTTGTTTTTGTAGGTCCTTTTCTTCTCTTGTGTTTCCCACTTTAGCATTTGTTGTAGAGCTGATTTCGTGGTGCTGAATTCTCTTAGCTTTTGCTTGTCTGTAAAGCTTTTGATTTCTCCATCAAATCTGAATGAGATCCTTGCCAGGTAGAGTAATCTTGGTTGTAGGTTTTTCCCTTTCATCACTTTAAGTATATCATGCCACTCCCTTCTGGCTTGTAGAGTTTCTGCTGAGAAATCAGCTGTTAACCTTATGGGAGTTCCCTTGTATGTTATTTGTTCTTTTTCCCTTGATGCTTTCAATAATTTTTCTTTGTCTTTAATTTTTGTCAGTTTGATTACTATGTGTCTCGGCGTGTTTCTCCTTGGGTTTATCCTTTGTGGGACTTGCTGCGCTTCCTGGACTTGTGTGGCTATTTCCTTTCCCATGTTAGGGATGTTTTCGCCTATAATCTCTTCAAATATGTTCTCTGGTCCTTTCTCTCTCTCTTCTCCTTCTGGGACCCCTATAATGCGAATGTTGTTGTGTTTAATGTTGTCCCAGAGGTCTCTTAGGCTGTCTTCATTTCTTTTCATTCTTTTCTCTTTATTCTGTTCTGCAGCAGTGAATTCCACCATTCTGTCTTCCAGGACACTTCTCCGTTCTTCTGCCTCTGTTATTCTGCTATTGATTCCTTCTAGTGTAGTTTTCATTTCAGTTTTATTGTATTGTTCATCTCTGTTTGTTTGTTCTTTAATTCTTCTAGGTCTTTGTTAAACATTTCTTGCATCTTCTTGATCTTTGCCTCTATTCTTTTTCCCAGGTCCTGGATCATCTTCACTATCATTATTCTGAATTCTTTTTCTGGAAGGTTGCCTATCTCCACTTCATTTAGTTGTTTTTCTGGGGTTTTATCTTGTTCCTTCATCTGGTACATAGCCCTCTGCCTTTTCATCTTGTCTATGTTTCTGTGAATGTGGTTTTTGTTCCACAGGCTGCAGGATTGTAATTCTTCTTGCTTCTGCTGTCTGCCTTCTGGTGGATTAGGCTATCTAAGAGGCTTATGCACATTTCCTGATGGGAGGGACTGGTGGTGGGTAGAGCTGGCTCTTGCTCTGGTGGGCAGAGCTCAGTAAAACTTTAATCCACTTGTCTGCTGATGGGTGGGGCTGGGATCCCTCCCTGTTAGTTGTTTGGCCTGAGGCGTCCCAACACTGGAGCCTACCGGACTCTTTGGTGGGGCTAATGGCGGACTCTGGGAGGGCTCACACCAAGGAGTACTTCCCAGAACTTCTGCTGCCAGTGTCCTTGTCCTCACAGTGAGACACAGCCACCCCCCGCCTCTGCAGGAGACCCTCCAACACCAGCAGGTAGGCCTGGTTCAGTCTCCTATGGGTTCACTGCTCCTTCCCCTGGCACCCGATGCGCACACTACTTTGTGTGTGCCCTCCAAGAGTGGAGTCTCTGTTTCCCCCAGTCCTGTTGAAGTCCTGTAATCAAATCCCGCTAGCCTTCAAAATCTGATTCTCTAGGAATTCTTCCTCCCGTTGCCTGACCCCCAGGTTGGGAAGCCTGACGTGGGCCTCAGAACCTTCACGCCAGTGGGTGGACTTCTGTGGTACAAGTGTTCTCTAGTTTGTGAGTCACTGACCCAGCAGTTATGGGATTTGATTTTATTGTGATTGCGCCCCTCCTACAGTCTCATTGTGGGTTCTCCTTTGTCTTTGGATGTGGGGTATCTTTTTTGGTGAGTTCCAGTGTCTTCCTGTGGATGATTGTTCAGCAGTTAGCTGTGGTTCCAGTGCTCTCGCAAGAGGGAGTGAGAGCATGTCCTTCTACTCCACCATCTTGAACCAGTCTCCCTCAAATTACTCTTTTATCATATGCCATTTGTCATCAGCGTTTTTGAAAGAAAGAATATATCATGGTATTCTGTGGAAAAACATGAACAACAGCTACTCTGAGTCAAAAAAATAGTTCAGAAAAATGAAGATGCGTTAGGGATACCTTAACTGATTTTGTATATATTCTTTTTATGTGTACACTATGTGATATATGACAAAACCAGCCAAAGTAAGTCTTTAAAAAACTTATTTAATACAAAATAAAAATTCTAAGTGGTAAGGCATTGTTTTATAGTTAATTGGCAGCTTTTTTCTTTGTATACATAAAATAATGGTGTGACTTACAATCACTGGTGTCCTAGATTCAAAGAAATATGATAGTGTTATTTTGTGATTAAATATGCCAGGCATTAAGAGCATGTACCTTCCTAATACATGTTGTGTCATTTATATTTGTGTTTATTTCTAATCTTATATTAAACTACAGGCTCTTTGAGGGCAGAATTTGTGTTTGTTTTATCTTTGTTTCCCTTACAACACCTAGTACGATGCTTTATAACATATACACATAAAATAAATACTTAATAAATAAGTGGATTAAAATATGAAGTATTATACAATAAGTGCCACAGGAAGGTAAAGTACTATATGAGTGAACATCTACTAGTACATTCTCAATTAACTGCTTAACTGTAGTGTGTTAGAACTGTATTTATATATGGTATTTGGTCCAGTCCTTGGGCTGAATCTCAACTTAGGCCAGTGTTTTTTGAACCAACTATAAATGATCCTAATAGAATTCTATAAATTTAGGTCTGGTTTGCTGACTACATTTGCGAGGAAATGTGGTGACTCATCTTGATTGAATCATAGAAAGTAGTAAATAAAGCCTTTGCCTTAGAGAACAGATGACAGTGACTTTCCCTAATGATGCTAAGATTATACAGGAGATCAGGCAAATGCCTGTCTCTAAGAAATATAGTACTTTTAAAAATAGCCCTGTTTTTTTTCCCTCCAATCAATCTCAATACACCTACAATAAAAAACAGCCTGGGGAATAAAAAACAGCTTAGGGAATTATGTCTATGCGATATTTTCTAGTTTTTACCCTTATTCTTTGGGCTATAAGTACAAGAAATAACATAAGCATTTTTCTTCAGTCAGCTAAATAGCTCTACTTCTGATTCAAATAAGTTTGTTTCCATTTTTTCTCTGGCAGTGCTTGTGTGTTTACTTGGCATGGAAAAGCACTATGGTAGTCCACACTACTGTTCAACAAATATCTCTTTCTAGATACATGATAGTATTGTACATTCTTTCCCTGTTGAAGTTAGGTGTGGTCATGTGACTTTTTTGTCCAATAAAATGAGACCACTAATGACATGAAGCTTTAAGAGCAAGTACAAAATTTACCACACTTCCTTTATCCTGAGGCAGCAACTAATAGAAGCACAAAGATGGAGCCTCCCTTAGCCTAAGTCCCTGAGTGAGGATAGCATAGTGCCAGGTCCCCGTCATTTGACCAGCTCATAGACACATAGTACGTTTTGTGCCAGTAAGATTGTGGGGTTATTAGATAAGCATAACCTAGCTTATCATGATTAATATAGTCTTCACCCCAAAACAGTGGGCTTTAGTGGTAACTAAAAGAATATAACAGATTTGATGTGCTGGTATTGGCCTAGTATTTTTTTTTCTTCCTTATGGAAATATTTATTTACACAGCTTCTCTAAGCTAATATTCATCACAAGGTGAATAGAAAGAGTCAATTCCATACATCAAAATACTTTTCTTTGAATTACAGTCTTTTGTCAAGACATTTTGATATACTTCTATGAGATGTCCTTTCATCTGGCAACAATAGAATTGCCAATTCATTCTTGCATTTATTCTTTTATTCAACAAACTTTTTTGAATGCCCATTATTTGCCAGGTGCTAAGACTAGGAAGATGTTCAAGGCACTCTAGATAGTTTGGTGGAAGTGGCAGAAGGTAAGCAGGGCTAAAAACTATAAGGCAGTTTGTTCTTCTGAAGTCTAGGTGCTTCACTGGTTTCATACATGATACATACCTGTTTCATTTTAAAATAGTCAAACTACATTTAAAATTTAACTTCACAAGTACCATATCCAAGGTGACATAGATCAATTTTTGCCACTGCTGAGACCACCAACATATTACCTTAGAAGTTAGAAGTTTCTTTACCATAGCTAGTATAGAAACTGTTTAAGAAATAAGAAATTAAGTGCCATCAAAAAGTTTAATTCTTGACATATATACACCATCAAGTGTAAAATAGATAGCTAGTGGGAAGCAGCTGCATAGCACAGGGAGAGCAGCTTGGTGCTTTGTGACCACCTAGAGGGGTGGGATAGGGAGGGTGGGAGGGAGACGCAAGAGGGAAGGGATATGGGGATATATGTATACATGTAGCTGATTCACTTTGTTATACAGCAGAAACTAACACAACATTGTAAAGCAATTATACTTCAATAAAGATGTTAAAAAATAAATTAAAAAAATTTTTTAAAGTTTAATTCTCCCAATTATCATAGAAGAAAAAAATTTTTATCACATTATCAGGTAGTTTCCAGCAGCTGTATTTTACAAATTAAAAAATTAAAAGCTGAATTCTGTTTCTGGTCTTCATTATAAGAATCTGAGTATCTTTTGCAAAGGCAGTGCAGATGAGTTAGGAGACAGCAAGGTTCCCTTTTGGTTCTTTTTCCCATCACTTTCTGCCTTTTCATTCTAGGGGTTCTTCAGCAAGCGCCTGAAAGGCTCCATCAAGAGGACCAAAAGCCAATCAAAGCTTGACCGAAACACGAGCTTTCGGCTTCCCTCCCTTCGCAATACAGATGACAGGTAGGAGTTCACTTGCTTAAAACAAAGAAAGCAATTTTACAGTGCATTTTGATAAGGCATTTCAGTCTTCATTAACTTTGCATCAATGATAGTTGGAAAGATCCAATACAAAATTTACTTTTTTGTCTTGCTCATATTGAGGCAAGGTACAAAATATTGGCTTAAATATCCAACCAGTTTAAAAATCTTACAATATTAGAGAGTGTGTGGATACCTAAGAACTAATTTAAGAATCGGTTGTGCTGTTTCTGTCGAATCAAGTTCTAGTGGTCAGAGGTGTATCTTTCTTTTGTAGGATGACCATAAGGGATGATGATGGCTGTAGCTAACATTTTTTTTTTCATCTTTTCTTTTTAAATTTTATTTATTTATTTATTTATGGCTGTGTTGGGTCTTCGTTTCTGTGCGAGGGCTTTCTCTAATTGCGGCAAGCGGGGGCCACTCTTCATCGCGGTGTGCGGGCCTCTCACTATCGCGGCCTCTCTTGCTGCGGAGCATAGGCTCCAGACGCGCAGGCTCAGTAGTTCTGGCTCACGGGCCCAGTTGCTCCACGGCATGTGGGATCTTCTCAGACCAGGGCTCGAACCCATGTCCCCTGCACTGGCAGGCAGATTCTCAACCACTGCACCACCAGGGAAGCCCCAGCTAACATTTTTTGAGCACTGTACTAAGTGCTTTATATGCATTATCTTATTTAATCTTAATAATAACCCTGTAAGAGAAATATTAATATTATCACCATTTTATAGATGACAAGTCTGAGGAACAGAGAAGTTAAGTAATCTTGCCCAAGGTTATACTGCTTAGTAAATAGCAAAAATGGTATTTAAACTTGGGCAATTTGGCTCTAAGAGTCCATGGTCTTCACTGCTACATTGTTCTTTGTGTATAGTATATGGACTCGGCCTCATTAATTTGCAGTCACAACTAGAAGATATGTATGAAAAGGAGGCCTGGATTTCAATAATTAGGACTACCAGCTTAAGCAAACCTCAAATGCATGGCTTGCTAAGGATAACAACCCTCTAAAATGATTGAATGTATACTAGGACACATTTGTAATACTTCATGTCTCTACAATGTTCAAAATTTAGGAAATGGTACTTGTGTCTTGACACATCACCACCATCACCAGTATTTATTGAGTGCTTACTCTGTGCCAAGTATTTTTAATGTAGTATCTTATGTAATACAGCCCTAGATACTATTGTTATCCTCATTTTACAGATAAGGAACTAAGGCAAAATAGATTGAGAAACTTGCCCAAGGTCACACAGCTAAGTAGTAGAGCTTCGATTTAAACTCATGTCTGCCTTTCATAATGATACTCTTATTTATACTTGGGTGTTTTTTTTTTACTTTTGGTAATAAGTCCATTATTTCCAGTTATCTGCATAACAAACAGAAATATAGATTATAATCTCTATAATGGCGGATTATAGATTTGCCAGGCAGAGAATTACTCTCGTTTTATATGTGAAGTAACTTGTCCCCCATACTGAGTTGATAAGAGGCTACTGCTTTATCAGCTCTTCTTATCCCTGAACCACGTTAGAGATGTTCTGTGAAATTTGCAAGTATGTTCAATTTGCGGTGTAATTGTATTGTTAAATATCTCTTTTATACCTTTTTGTTTTAAGGTAATCATTAAAAAAAGATCTTTCATTCTCATATTTTTCCCTTAGATTTTACTGTATAGCACAGGGAACTATATATATATAACTGAATCACTTTGTTGTACAGCAGAAATTAACACAACATTGTAAATCAACTATACATCAATTTTTAAAAATTACTTTTATCATTCAAACAACCATTTACATTTTATCACTATGATGGATGAATAGTAATAATAAACACATATACAGTATGTACTATGTGCCATACACTGTTCTAAGCACTTTACATAAATGAAATCATTTAATCAACGTAACAACCCTAGTTACAGTCATGACCTCATTTTGAAGATGAGAAAACTGAAACAGAGAAATTAGTAAATTGCACAAGTTCACACAGCTTAGAAAATGGCAGTACTGCGGTTCCAATCCAAGAATTCTAGCTCTTGAGTCTACATTTTTTAATTTATGCTATATTGCCTCTCACAAAAAAGGCAGGTGGGGGGCATTTCTTTGTTTTAATTTGTAGTTACCTAATGCCTACTAAGTTGAACATCTTTTCACAAGTTTTCTTCTTCTATGACTTGCTTATTCATCCCTTTGCCATTTTTCTATTGAGCTATTTGTCCTTTTTCTTATAGTTTGGAGTAGTGCTTTATTATTACTAGGGATTGTAAGCCACTATTATGCACGTTGTTAAAATTTTCTTCCAGTCTGTTTCTTGTGTTTTTAAATCATGTCTCTAAATTATATAGAAGTTTTAGATTTTCATTTGGTCCAACATGTCAGTCTTTTTCTTTGTTGGCTTACCTGGCCAAATTTGACCAGAACACTGAACTCAAGAAGCCAGGGATCTCTTTCTCATTAAATTTCTCATTATGATGCTGTTCAAATCACTATATCTCACTTCTTCAGGAGGAGGAAATATTCTACCTGGGGTATTAGGAGGATAATGAAGTAGTGATCATGATATTTTGAATTCTTCAGGCTTTTTGATAACAACAAACCTTATCTGCACTGATTACATTTTAAAAAGATAAAATTATCCTCATGAGGTCTGAATTACTGCTTTCAGATGGCAGAAAAACAGTTGTAAATGAGTTAATTTCATCTAAAGAAAGTTATTTCATTACTACATATGATCAGTAAGCTTTTCTGTGCAAAAGAACATAGGGTATTTTAACATGCAGACTTAATTGATCAAAAAGACCCTCCAGGTTTGTCTAGCCCAATGATCTGCAAATCGTAGACTCTGCTCTAAGGCCCTGATGGAATTTGGTACCAATGTTGCTTTGGGGATCAATTTATAATGATCCTTAAACTCAGAATTTCCTTTGTGAAGTTGTGGGGCATAGGCATAAGGAGTAAAACTTTGCCAAATAATTAATATTTTTAAGAACCAAATTTCTTGTTACACAGTAACATATCTAATTGTGACAGTTATGTACAGACTAGAAAGCCATTTGCTACCAGGGAATGTAGAGTACTAAAGACACAGCCCCAACCTCAAGGTGTCCAGTAGAAGAAGTAAATATTCAGGAAGAAATGGTATAGGGGAGGTGAGATTACTTCTTGTTAGGTGGACCAAGAAAGACCTTAGAGGGCAGTGGCCTGTGAGCTGAACCTTAAAAAAGCAGGTATTATTTGAACTGAGAAACAGACACATGGAGAGAGCATTCCTCAGAATGGAAATAATAAGCAAAAGAAGAAAACAGGAAACTACAGAGCTTGAAAAGAAATACTGAGTAGTTCATGGTATATAAAGGAGTGAGGTAGGAAATGATTGGAAAGGTAAAGTTCCAATTTTTACTTTGATAGGTAAAAAACTTTGTGTTTTTTTGTCTTAAAAATGACTCAAGGGGCTTCCCTGGTGGCACAGTGGTTGAGAATCTGCCTGCCAATGCAGGGGACACGGGTTCGAGCCCTGGTCTGGGAAGATCCCACATGCCGCGGAGCAACTAGGCCCGTGAGCCACAATTACTGAGCCTGCGCGTCTGGAGCCTGTGCTCCGCAACAAGAGAGGCCACGATAGTGAGAAGCCCGTGCACCGCGATGAAGAGTGGCCCCCGCTTGCCGCCAGTAGAGAAAGCCCTCGCACAGAAATGAAGACCCAACACAGCCATAAATAAATAAATAAATAAAATTAAAAATAAAATAAAATAAAAATTTAAAAAAAAAAGACTCAATATAAGAAACAGAAATATGAACTCCATCTTTGATGAAACTAGGATAAATCTGAAGATAGATTACTTAAAACTAGAGGAAGATCAGACATAGTTGCCTGCAGAAGGAAATTCTGAAAAAAAGTCTATCACTTAATGATTCAGATCAGTTGCTAATTAAGAGATACTCAAAACAGTAATGGCTTAAACAAGGTAAAGTTATATTTTCCTCACCTATAAGAAGTCTGAGGGTGGGCAGTCTAGGACTAAGGGTTCAGGGCTCTTTGTGGGCTTTTTCCTCTGCCATTCTCAAGATCTTCAAGGATCTCTTTATGAACACAAGTTAGCTACTGGAGCTCTAGCCATAGCATCCATGTTTCAGGTACCAGAAAAGAGGGGCCCATAAAAGGACACCTGTCTTCCAACCAAGTTATCTCCCTTTAGAGCAATTTCCCTGAAACCTCACCCAGTGGCTTCTCATTGTCACTTTTATCTGCAAGAGAGACTGGGAAATGTTATACATGGGTACGTTGTTGCCCCCAATAATACAGGAGTCTGTTATTAAGGAAGGAGGAAAAGACGGGCATTAGGAAGACAGCTAGCATCTCTAACATAAGAAAGACGTTGATTTACCCACTCACCCCCAGAACTCTGGAAAGATTCAGCTCCCACCCAGCTCTAGCAGGCCAGCAGCCAGGCTTACATTCATCACACAGCAAATTTGAGAAACTGAACCAGATAAAAAGACCTACAGATACCAACATTTATGTTCCCCCATTACAATTTCAGCTGGTAATTCTACTCCTAAGTATATCCAAGAGAAATGAAAAACGTATGTCCCCATAAAAATTTGTAACATGAATGTTCATAAACATTATTTATAGTAACCTCTAAAGTGGTAATGACCCAAATGTCCATCAACTGATGAATGGATATACAAAACATGATATATCCATGCAATGCAATATTATTCAGTCATAAAAAGGAATGAAGTACTGATACATGCTACAACATGGACAAACCTTGAAAACTTTATGGAAAGTGGAAGAAGCCAATCACAAAACACCATATAATGTACAATTCCATTTATGTGAAATGTCCAGAATAGGCAGATCTATGGAGACAGTAGATTAATGGTTGCCAGAGGCTGGGGATATAGGGAAGGGGAAAGTGATGAATGAAGAATGACTGCTAATAGACATAAAGTTTCTTTTTGGAGTGATGAAATGTTTTAAGCTTAGCCTGTGGTGATAATTGCACAACTCTGAATATACTGAAAATGGTACACTTTAAATGGGTAGATTTTATGGTATGTTAATTATATCTCAATAAAGATGTTAAATTTTTTTTTAAAAAAACAGCTGGCCAGGAAGTACTCTGCAATGAAGCTCACTAATCTGTAAGCTCTATTCCAGCACACAAAGCTTCCATTGAGTTCTTTAGTGCTTTAATCTTAAATGTAAACAGATGGCCAAGAATCTCCAGATATTTGAGGAAATTCTTCAACATGAAAGGCAGAGAGAAAAACAAATAAATAGGAGAGAGAAAAAAGAACCCAGAAGAAACAGAGACAATGCATAGAGCCAAAAACAACTTCAAAGCATAATAAATATTTTCAGAAGATAAGATAGTGCATCTATGAAACAATAAGATGCTATAAGAAAAGGAACCTCAAAGAAACAAGAAAGAGAGCTTGGAAATTGAAATATAAAAGCTAAAGTCAAGTCAATCTCCCAGAAAGTGGAACAGAAAATTAGAAAATCAATCGAGAAGATTCTAGTAAAAGAAAAATTTTATTAGAAAACTTTGGAGAGGAAATTGTCAAAGAAATAATACAAGAAAATTTCCCAAAACAAGAAAATATAAATATCCAGATTGGAAAGGCCACCAAATTCCCAATACAGTGAATGAAAAATGACAAAAGACTTTCCAACACACACACACACACACACACACACACACACACACCCCAATTCACATCATCATGAAAGAGCACAACACCAAGGGTTTAAAAAAAAATCTTAAAAGCTTCTAGAAAGAAAAAATAGGTTACATACAAAGGAGGTATGAAAGCATTGCATTGGAATTCTCAATAGAATATTGAAAATCAAAAGTCAGTGGAGCAGTGTTTTCAAAATTCTGAGTGGAGGTTATTTTCAACCCAGTATTGCATACACAGGACAGAATGTCAGATGAGGAGTTTGGATTTTATTGTATAAGCAATGGGGGATCTTTAAACATTTTTGAGCATGGAAGTGACCTAATCAGAATTGTGCCAATTATAGATTTGTCCAACAATGGAATTTCAAATGACTTGGTTTGCAGAGAGTAAGTTTGGGAGACCAATTAGCAAAAAAAAAAAGCTATTGTAGGAAATAAGAAAGGCTCTAAAGAGGGTAGTTGGCAGTGGGAATGAAGAGTCAGAGACAAGATAGGAGAAACATTTTAGAGGCAAAATCAATAGGATGTCACAAAGTCATCATTGTTCCAAAGCCATCTAATCAGATAAAAGCCAGTAAAGTGATTTCCTAGAATCAATATTGGCAGCATTTTCACATTAAAACCATGTCATGTGGAAGGGTGTTGGGACAGGAGAAGACTCTGCTATTTCTGCCTTATATTGAAATACACTTTGAAAAGTTTGAAAAACTAGGAAATGCTGAAAAAACGTGGTTATACAGCATTGTCAGGCATTCCAGGATTTCGAATGCCTGTCAGGTTGCCAACCTTGCTCTGGAAGTGCTACTTAAATTTACCAAGTCTTGAGATAAAGATAAGCATATGGAATAGAATTTTCTCAACTCCTTCAAACGTCCTTCAAGTAAAAACCTTTGCAGTAATGTCTTCGATTCTGAGGCTCACTGACAAAGCATGGTTTTAAAGTAGTCTGCTTATTCTTTGTCAGGAGATACCTAAGAATAAGTGTAGTGTTCATTTGTAGGGTGTATACACTCAGCTTCTTGAGTTTCTCCTAATTAGAACTAATTTTTTAACTTTTTTTTTTTAATTTGTATACTCACAAGAAGTTGTAGAGTCTTGCAAGCACTTCCCCCAGTAGTGATATCTTATAACTGTAGTGTAATATCAAAACCAGGTAATTGACATTGGTACAATACTGTTAACTAGACTACAAATTTTGTTTTTCACCAATTTTTATGTGCACTCATTTGTGTGTGTTTATAATTCTATGCAATTTAATCCTATGTATAGATTTGCATAACCACCACCACAATCAAGATACAGAATTATTCCATTACCAGAAAAGAACTCCCTCTGCTACTCTTTACAGTCATACCCACCTCCCCACACCCATCCCTGTCCCCTAGCAACCACTTTTTGTTTTTTACCTCTATGGTTTTGTTATTTCAAGAATGTTATATAAATGGAATCATATAGTGTGTAGCCATTTAAGATTGGCTTTTTTTTTCACTAAATAAAATGCCCTTGAAATCCCTCCAAATTGTTGCATCTATCAATAGTTTGTTTCTTGTTATTGCTGAGTAGTATTCCATTTTATGGATGTATCAAAATTTGTTAACCAATCACCTACTGGAGAACATTGGTTTCTGATTTTTAGCTATTAGAAATAAAGCTGCTGTGAACAGTTGTGTACACATAAGTTTTCACTTCTCTGCAGTAAATACGCAAGCATGCAGTTGCTGGGTTGTATGATACGTACTTGTTTAGGTTTAGAGGAAACTGCTGAACTATTTTCCAGAGTACCTGTACAATTTTACATTCCCACCAGCAATTTTTATGGGTTTTGTGTGTGTGTGTGTGTGTCCCAAGACATTTTCACCTCTGTTTTCTTTTAGAAGTTTTATGATTTTTAGCTTTTATATTTAGGTCTATGATCCATTTAGTTAATCCATGGTTACTCTAAATCAAAGGTCTTGACTCAGAGCCTATTGCTGTTCACTTCGAGATAGTAATCAAAACTGCATACTTACCCCAGCCAAGCCAACTGCAGACAGTCTGCTTTTGGAGAAGGAAGTATTATAAACTACTTACTTCTCTCTTCGCATCTACTCTTCGCATCCAGCTTAACTACCCGCGGTTTTAGGTGCCCTCCAGATTTGGGGCAAGGGGAGAGACAGAAAGGAGGGGAAAGGGAATAAGAAAAGTTTTAGTACTGTCTTAGCCTTCCATAATGCTCTCTGAGTCTGGCAGATGTTTAAAGCTGACTCTTCTATCATGAGATACTTTGAAGAATTCTTCAGAAATGTCTCATCTTTGAGGAACTCTCATCTATGGTTTTTTTGAGTTTCATGGGTACATTTCTATTCTAGGTGTTCACTTGCAACTCCTTCCACAGTTTCTAGGAAGGAATTTTTGCCGTTCTAGTCTTCACCCTTCCAATCCTCTGGTCTACAGGAAATATTCACACATCCTTTGCCCTGACAAACCTCTAGGAGTGCAGCCTAATCCAAAAGTATCAACTTGGGCTGTGCTACCAACAGTTAGTCATTTCTCATCCTCTAGATTTCCTAGATAAAATCAAACCCCACCTTGTATGCGTTCCCTACCAATATCCCTTGTGTATGTTGGGGGCAGGGTGGGGATGGGAGGGATGAGCCTCACAGCTTTCTCCAAAAATTCTCTCTCACAAAATCCTTTCCCTTCTCCACACTCTCACCACTTTTTATAGTCCTGCTCTGACTGAGAGGTTCAAAGTAATGGAATCGGTTCCAAAACATTTCCTTTGTAGATTCTACAGTTTGGTACTTCACTGCGGCATGCACCTGTTTTATCTTAGAGTCTCAATTTGAAACTTCAATTTTAATATCTCATCACATATGTATATAATACTTTTACTAATCTATAATCTTGAGCATAACGTACAAAATGGAACATGGCTCTGTCCATTCCCTAACTCTCCGCATTATCTCCTACCACTCCTACCAGAAGTCCATCACCTACTTACTAAACTGTTTCATATTTCTCTACTTTTAATCTTGCTGCCCTCTCTATCCCAAATACCGTATCCTATTCCTACACCGTGTCCTTTGACAGGCTTACTTCTAATTCATACTTATGCAACAGTACCCAAGTCAGGAGTCATATGCTCCCTGACTTCTTTTCCTTGTTCTTCCTGTGCATCATTCTAGACTAAGCACCTACCCCATATACCCACCCATGGCCAACTGTATACACCTTATTATAGGACTGACTGCTTTCTATTGAATTTATATTTTCATGTTTCTGCTTACTGCAGCAGATGGGAAGCTCCGCAAGTGTACAATCTTTGTACCCCCACCCCCTACCACAATGCCTGTCCTATTAAGGAACTTAATTTCTTGGCCTGAAACAAAAGGGAAGAATCCAAACAAATTCCAGATAATAGAGAAGAAGAATCTCCTTCACTATGGTGTACTTGGATAGAATGACAACTTCTCAGAAATTATTGGATTCCAGGCCATTAATTAATCAATACAGCCTAGCTATAGATTATAGAGTTTCCCTTACTAGTGTTTACTGATATGGACCAGTTAAGGAGCCCTTAGTTTTGTGAACTAAAATCCAATTGAAGTTTCTAATTATGTCATGATAGCATTTTAAATTCGTTAGAATGCTTTATCTTAATAGAAAAAAATTATTTCCATACATTTATACCTTCTATCTTCATATTCTTCCAGCAAGGAATATATTTGGGAATAGCTATCCTAACCTAATAGTTTACATAAAATGAACTAATGCTTGTCATATCACTGTGAAAAACTATGTTTGCAATGATAGTCCCATTTGTATGGTACTGTAGTTTATGAGATATTTGTAAAATCATAGATGATTGCGTTTGATTTTCACAATAACTATGGGAGGTATAGGAACAGAAATCATTATCCACGTTTTACAAATGAGATAACTGAGGTTTAGAAGGAATAAATTATTTGTTCCACGTCACATAGCTAGTGAGTGATTTGAGCTGACATGAATACGTAGGGCTTTTGGGTCCAAGTTGATTGCCTTTTCCATTATCCTCTTTGTTGCATGTGTTGATAGGAAGCCTAACCTGCTGAGAAAATGATTGAGAAAGAAGGAAAGATCAAAAGGAAAAGTCATGCACACACACATATATATACACACAAACATATTCAAACAACAACTCTTAATAAGAGTAGAATACTATGCAGTAATAATTAGTGAGTCAATTTATGGTCATTATATTTTCACAATTTGGTAAAATATAAAGCAGACTCCCTACTATGCTCCTATCATCTTCCCTTCCCTCCAAATCCAAGTGGTTTGGATGAAAAATTAAAATAGAATCAGTAAAAGAAAATATAGCTGGATTTCTTATGCTCTTGGAATGGAAGAACCCTTTCTAAGCATAAACTGGGGGAAATAATTACAAACATGACAGAAAAAGTACTAATTTACTTAATTTACATAGTATGTATCAATACATATCAGTTAAGTTAAACAATTAGAAAAATGGTTTAAGAACATGAAATAACAGTTCATAATTCACAGAAAAGAGAACTGAGATTGCCAATATACATGTTTAAATGTCCTCAACCTCATAACTAAAGAAATTCATACTAAAGCAATAGTATAGCAATGAAATACCCTTTTTTACCAATTATACTGGCAAAGATGTTTGAAGTTTAGCCATATCTCATTTTGGTGATGTGTATAGAAACATGCACTATTAGTAGGACTTTAAATTGTTGCCATCTATTATGGAGGATAAATAGCAATATCAAAACTTTAAATGTATGTGCCCTTTGACCTAGCAGTTTCACATCTGGAAATTTAAAGCATGAATACATGCACATGTGCTTCAAGGTATATGTACTAAGATACTTTTTGAACCTCAGTGGTGATCACCAAAAAAAAAGAGAAAAGAAAAGAGATTTAGATGGTCATCAAGGATTGGTTAAACTTCTATAGGCCCATATAAGGGAATACAGTGATCATTAAAAAGCAGCAATTTATATCTATATGTTCCAGTGTAGACAAATTTCCAAAATATACTCTTAAGGAAAAAAAGTATGGTAGAATCTCATTTGTATGTGTATACATACATACACACACACACATACACACACATATATGTATATGTATAATATTTGGTTGTCTGTGTACAAAAAATTTCTGAGAGGGGTCACAAAAATCATTAATAGTATTTTCTGTAGGAGATTGAGGGAGGTACCATTATTTTTATTTTTCACCTTCTGTCCTTCTGAGCTCTTGGCATTTATTACCAAAAGCATTTATTACTTTATTATTTAAGGGGAAAAAATGATTAACTAGAGAAAACCTCCTTCAACCCCATTTCAACCTCATGCCTCCCTGTAGCTGTTTCCCAGTTGCTGCCTCTTCACCATCAGACTTTATGAGTTAGTCTCCACTTTCTCATATCCTATTCATTTTCTCAACCGTCTGGAGTCTCATTTTTGTCCTCGTCATTTCACTGAAACTGCTACAATTATCTCCAATTATCTCTCAGTTCATATACCCAATGGCTACTGTTAATATTTTAACACACTCTATCTTCTACAGTAATGGACAGTCCATCCTTTTTAAGAGTTCTCTTCCCTGGGCTTTTATGATACTTGAGTCTCCTGGTTTTCCTTCTGTCTTTCAGATTCTTCAGTCTCTTCTGTCAGTTTTATAGATTTAAATGTTAACATTTCTCAGGTTATTTTCTTAGGACCTTTTCTCAGTCTACATGTTCTATTTCAGTATTCACATTGTCTTAGTCTGTTGAGACTGCAGTAATAAAACATCATAGACTAGATAGCTTATAATCAACAGAAATTTATTTCTCACAGTTCTGGAGGCTAGGAAGTCCAAGATCAAGGTTCTGGCAGATTCAGTGTCTGGTAGGGACCTGCTTCCTGGTTCAAAAGACTTCCCTTTCTCTGTGTCCTCAGATGGGGGAATGGATCTCTTTGGGGTCCATTTTATAAAGGCACTAATCCCCTTCACGAGGGCTCCACCCCCCTGACCTGATCACCTCCCAAAGGTCACACTTCCTGATACAATCACATTGGAGGTTAGCATTTCAACATAAATTTTGGGGTGAGACATTCAGTCTGTGGCAAACATCTACTCCCATAGGAACCTCAAACTTGTACTAATCTTGATTTTATTTCCCCCCTTGCTTCAACCAACATTGCCTCTCACTTCCCATCTCTGTAAAGGACATTACCATCTTTCTACCCAGTGGCTCAACCTTGACTCTACCCTCTCCCTGATGCCTCCAGCATTGCAGTCATTAAGGCCTATTTACCACCTAATACCCCCAAATCCATCCACTTCTGTATTTCTGCTGCTCTAGTTTGTGATCTTTACTCAGGTTACTATCATAACCTATGAACCAGTCTCTAAGTCATTATTTCTCTCTCCTCTGTGTACCCCTCTCTTTCTCCACTTTTTAGCCAAAGTATACTCTTGCCAAGGCACACATCTGATCATGTCATTCACCTCCACCACCCACAACCTTTCTATGTCCATCCACTGGCCTTGTGATCAAATTGGAACACCCACATTACTACGGGTCCCATCATGGTATCTCTCAAGCCTCATTATTCCCCATGCCTCTTCTCTCAGCCCCAACACACATCCACACTGCACCAGAGCCACACTGCTGAATTCTTTTCAGTTCCTCAAACACCCCAGATTTGTATGTTCTCACTACAGGCCTTCTCACATCCTGGCCATTCCCTCTAGAACGCTCAGTACCTCCACATAGAGCTAATTCCACTCCATCCTTAAGTTCACAACTTCACATTACTTTTACCTCCAAGAAACTTTCTTTGAATCCCCAGCTGAAGATCCAGGGCCCCTACTAAGTGCCCACAGAGCCACTATTGCATCCTTTTTCCTAGTTTAGGGCTGATTAAGAAGTAAATGTCATTGAACTTCATCAGTGTCTAACTTTCTTTCTTTTTTTTTTTTTTTTTTTTTGGCCTCGTGGCACAGCTTGTGGGATCTTAGTTCCCCGACCAGGAATTGAACCCATGCCCTTGGCAGTGAAAGCGCAGAGTCTTAACCACTGGACCTCCAGGGAATTCTCTAACTTTTTACCCTCTTTTCACCCATACTTAATTTTATGGTAACGATGAGGCTGAAAGCCTAAATTCAGAAAAAAAGAAAAGAAAAACTAATCTTTCCACTCACTCTTACACTAGTAAGTATGTTAATTGAGTGGTTTATGAGTGTGGTTTGGTTTAGTTTCATGGGTTTTTTTTTAATTCAGTATAGCTGTGTTTACATTGAATTTGTTTAATAGGCATTAGTAGATTTTATTCCATTTGCAATTTAAGAACAAAAAAAGGTGTATTACAATATGGTACAGTTTCTGTAAGGAGATTGTTCCCTAGTGTCTGTCATATTAGAAGCTGGTTGAGTTTTCTGCCCTTCAGAACATGTTTTAATATTTATAATCTTGTCTTCATTCTGTGCCTGTCTTCATTGTCTGTATACATGTATATGTACCAAAATAGGTTGAATGTTATTTTTGACCGTGATGATAAATTTCCTTACCATGAGTTTAAGTGAAAACTCAGACTGACAGACATCCTTCTTTACCATTAGCAGCTGGGCTCCTTAGACCATCCTGTCAGAGGCTGAGAGCAGAGAGAAGGAAGATCAGCGGTATATGTTACGTTTCCATAATAGCTTTTTGTGTGAGTGGTTGTATGATATTTTTTTAAGTAAACATAAAAACCAGTGAGTAGTATAAGCAGTAGGGACTGGCTTTAACTGCAGCAGGTAAATCAGTGCAGCTAGGGCTGTCAGGATCCTCGGGGGGACATTTTTTTAGCACACAAGCAGAACTCTGATGAATGAGCTCTTATTTCTTTCTTTCTTTTCTTTTTTTTTTTTTAAATCCAGGTAGGGAAAGCTTTATATTCAGTAGTATAGGAAAGGATCTGCTCTTTCAAACAGAAAACATCAGTTGGATAGTTTCACAGATACCAGGTTGAAAAACAATAAAATCTGGGGAGCAAGTAAAGCTGCCTTTTTCCCAAAGTGAAAGCTCAGATGCAACTTTTAAAAAACTGATTAGACCCTTTGTAAGTTTATTGGTAGAGTATTAGGATACCAAATTTTATTAATTTCTACCTGGGAAATTTTCAAACCGGATAAAGTGCCTTAGGAACACATACTGGTGAATACAAACATATATTGCTGTACTCAGTTTATGGCTGAGCTGTCTTTCCAAGAACTCAGCAAAGCAGTCTAGAATCATAACTGCCATGCCAAGCAGAAATTCACCTGCACTGGAGTACAGGATTTTGTGCGGCAATAAGCATTTTTTTCAGTTATATTTTTAATTAAAAGTTTCCCACATTTGTAACTGAATCTGTAAAAATGTGCCAGATTGAGCTAGCACATCCAAGCACCACTGGTGCTTTGGGGGAAGTATGCTTTTTAAAAAATTGGATGGTTGAGCTGGGAAAAATCCAGCTGTTTTACTTAACATTGCTCTTAATCAGAGTTCTTTGACTCCCTTTTTTTCTTCAGTGAATCCAGTGGTGTGTGTGTTGGCTCCTCACCCCCAACCCCTTCACTTTTGTCTTTTAAGATTGATTTCAGATAGTGATGTGGGTTAAAGCAATATAATATTAATTCACTGTAGTGGGTAATAGAAAGCTATTCCTGCCTTGTAGTTTCTCTCTTAAATAGGTCAGAAGCAGCAGGTAATCTTCATCAGCAAAGCAATTAGATTTTTAACCCTTACCTATCACATTGAGCCCTGAATTATTACATGGTGTTTGGGATGATGGGGGTTGGGGAGTAGGGGTGCAGGGATCGGGAAGAGAACCAGTAGTCAAGGGATTCACAACGTCCACTTTTGAGGTTAGGTTCCTTGATGGCCATTGTCAGATTGGACTGGGAAACATCGTTTTAAACTCCTATTTTTCTCTATAAATCCACCTTCTGCTTTCCATTAGAGAAGTAAACTGTAGTGCCATACAGAACTGCTAAAACTCTGATTAGCAGACCTAAGAAAAATCAACTCATAGGAAGGTACAGGAGGAGGTAAACATGATTAGAGAGGACTTGGGCTTACTAATGCTATTATATAGAAATATTTGCACAGATTATGCCTCCCCACCGCTGCCACTCCCAGGCTGCTTAATCTTCCTGTTTACTGTAATCCTGCTTCTCTGGGAATTACTTCTGTCTTCTCCAAGTCACTTTCTTCCCAATACAGGAAGGGCTTGCTTATTTGTTCATTAGCAATGTTGAACATATTAGCAACTTTGGTGTTCAGTTCATGGGCATCGGTGTGTATATACACACAAACACATAAATGCTGAACAACAGGAGACCCTGAACTATATATATTAACAGCTGAAATTTCCATAACCAGGAAGAATTTTGAATTCTAATTCCAGGTGGCTTGGTTATGATATCTGTTTATGGCTGTATTTGGAAGTTAGACCTGAGTATCAAAATGACATTTGTTCAGCACTGGAAATACAGTGAATAAGGAAAATTATCCAACTCTTTCCGAAAGAAAAAAAAATGTAACTCAGATAAGTTAATGAAAGTAATACCTAGAAACATTAAACTAGGGTAAGTACTGCAAAGGAAATAAAACGGATGTGAGAGAAAGATTGTACTTGCAAGGTGGGATGTGGCAAATACCTTTTAGTAGCGGGCTGGGGATCATCTAGCAAACATCTAAAGCTTCGCAGCTTCGTTCTCTAGCAGAGTTAAGAGATTCTCCTCCACCCCCAGAGTTGCCTCAGTTTTTTTCCCACAGCTTTTGACTCCGAAATTGTTCATGGAAGTGGGTGGGGCCTCGCCGTTCCTTCCTTTCTGTCTTAAAATGGTCACATTTGCAGAGCACGCTCCTTGAGTCCTTCAAGCTGCAGCTTCTTCCAGCTGCCTTTGGCTCTAATCTCCTTAGAGGTGTAGCACCATGGCAACAGGCCCAGCCTAGAGCCCAGGAACCTTGTTTGTGTTACCTGAGGGGCTGGATGCAGCCTGAGGAAGAGAAGAATATTACCTGTCCTGCAGCCTATTCGGAAGATGACTTCATGTTCTGTTATATGTGTTTCTGTTCTGCTTCTACTGAAGACTTGAAATTACACCTGGAAAACATTTATCCAGAGATGTTATCAGTAACCGAAGGCAGCAGGGGAAACCATCTTCTATTGGTTCTTGTCTCCTAAAGAGTTGTTTTCTGAGATGTAGTTCAGAAAGTGATTTGCTGTACCGTGACATGTGGCACCGCTATGATTTGGGGGTGCACTGCAAGATGGCTGTACAGTTGCTTCATGTAGGTAGACATTTATTTGGTTTGAGATAAAATTAATTTATGTTTTAGAATATTTTCCTAAAGAATTTAAAACATAAAAGTAAGCCTTATTTTGTACCTCCTATTTTAAATATGCCTTCATCTTCCCTGTTGAGAGGCTCACTCCCAGAGCAGGATAGCCTTTTCCCCTACAAGCAACTCCTCCTGGGAAAAACGGGCTGGAACTGTTGTTTCATATGTGTTTAGAAAAGATTACAGTATCCTGTTGCCTCAACCAGGCTTCCTATGAAGCATATTGGGAAAGGTTGTATGGTAATTACATTAAAATTTGTTTTTGCATTTAGTTATTTATAGTTGATATGCTCTGTTGACAGTATATAACATGTCATTGTCTTATCCAGTAGAACAAAAGGAAATAAATGTGGAGCCATTACATTGTTATATTTTTAGGTACAAAACATTAGGTGGCTTTTGTGCATCCTTTGTATTATCAATGGTAAATATAATTATTGACTTTTTGACCATAAAAAGATTGCTGAACATTAGAACACACATTTTTGTGTGTGGAAAGAAGAATGGACTAAGGTCCTATTGCTTAAGATGTTTTTTACTGTACGGAGTTTGATTAAACAGTGTTAGAATGGAAACAGAAGGGTAAGAGCAGCCTTTCGTGCTAGTTTCCTATATCTCATTACTTTATAATTTAACTGAAAGCTACTCTGGCGTTAAGTATTTTGGTTCCTTTTTAAGTTAACATGGTTATTTCAATGAAATTAATGAAGCTGCTTATTTAATGTGTTTTACAAAAACAGATGTCTTTCCACAAGGCATTTCTTTTTATCCCTATTACTAGGTACTTCTGCTTGAAATATATGTATTTAACTCCGGGTGTTTCAGTCAATAAATACTATAATTACTGAGTAAAACTGCATAGCTACCCAGTTCTGGATTCAAGAATATTGTGTTTTATATTGTTTGGCTTCATTGATTCTTCCAAGGGGAAGGCAGTGAAGTACTAGCTCCTGTAGTGAGAAGAGTCATGCTTCCCCTCATTCCTTTTTAAACAACTAGGGGACAAAATCAACCAGAATGCCTGAACGGTGTTGACAAAGGTCTGTTCTTCTAGTTTGAACATTTCTTTTGAGGGTGGGAACTTTCTTCAAGGCATTTTACTCTTTATTCATATTTGTACAGTAAAGCATAGATAGAACCAAGAGCTTGCCAGAAAAGAATGCCATATAGAGATGGAAATCAGACCTTTGGAAAAGCAGGGTCTTGTGCTGAAAAGTTTGGCTTTGATTCTGGGTTTGTGTATGCGTGTTTATTCTGCCAAAGCAAAAGGAAACAGAATGAGGGTTCAGTCACTGCTATTTTGTCACTGATAGTAGAGGATAAAGCTATAGCATGGAAAAAAAAAAAAGAAAAAGAAACGATATGTCTTTTGATAAAACCTTTGCATAAAAAAAAATGTGTAAGATAACCTTAGATGATATATATTTCTCCACCTCCAACACAGGAATGAGGATAAAAACAATGTCTGTGGTGGAGCTTCAAGCTCCCTTGAGACTAGTAAAATTATAGCACATTTTTGTGTTTTGTTGAAAAAAGAAAGTGTGTACACACAGACACAAATATGTATGTGGTTTATCTGTGCCACATGAATATGGTCCTATTATTATTGTTACAGATTAACTGTTAATTTGCTCATTTATTTTCCTCTTAGGCATTTATACATTTGGTTAAGCCTCCATTGCGTTTGACCTTTATTTTCTTGTTGGCCAAGTGGTTACACTACCATAAATATCTTTTTCTACTTTTAGGTCTCGTGGGCTGCCTAAACTAAAAGAGTCACGTTCCCATGAATCCCTGCTGAGCCCATGCAGTGCAGTGGAATGTCTGGATCTTGGTAGAGGGGAGCCCGTATCAGTGAAGCCACTTCATAGCAGCATCCTTGGACAAGACTTCTGCTTTGAGGTAGAAAAGTGTAGGAAAAAGGAAGAGTAGTTAGACAACAAAGAGATTTTCTATCCAGTATTCTTGTGATCGCATTACTGTAGTATTGATGATTTGATCATCTTAACTGGTTTTCAGTTGCTGAAAATTACCTACTTACAGGGGAAAAATTGGAAATCTGCTAATCTGATTCTGTTAGTGATTAAAGTTATTAATGATGGCTTCTCATTCCTTTTGGGCTTGTCTGCTTTCAAAAGAAATGAGTTCTTCCACTCAGTGCTCTGTGGTGACCTAAATGGGAAGGAAATCCAAAAAAGAGAGGATATATGTATAGATATAGCTGATTGACTTCGCTGTACAGCAGAAACTAACACAACATTGTAAAACAACTATACCCCAATTTTTAAAAAATAAATAAATAAATGGGTTCTTAGTGCATTCTCAGCAGAGGTCACAAGATTAATAATAACTTATTGTTAGTATTTTAATTTTTTAGTATTGATAAAGATATCACACAATATGTTATTATTTTTCTCCTGAAAGCCAAACCCCCCAATTTTAATGATCCTTTTGAGGAAATTGACTAAAACCATAATTTTTCTAACTAACACATGGGCAGTTCAAGATCTGGGACCATCTCTTATTTATTTTTGTAATCCCCAGCACTTAGCCCAGTCCCTGGCACATTGCAAGTGCCTAACTTCTTCAGTGAACAAATTGCCCTTCACCAGAAAATTTCATCATCACCTTTTATAAGGTAATTTCCCCCTCCCAAAGTAAATGTACACAATTGGCCATTTGCAAATTTAATTTCAAAACCATCCATATACTTGTTAGGGTTATGATTTAATTAATGAGCACAAACTTACAAAGTTATTAGTGATGAGTCCTATGTTAGATATTGTAGAAGTTGAAAGATGTTTTATACCTTTTCTTATGGATCTGCACTATCCAACAGAAATACAGTGCAAGCCACATGTGTAATTTTAAATTTTATTAAACCCAAATGTTACCACTTCTAACATGGAACTAAAAATTATCACTGAAACTTTCTACATTCTTTTTTTAAAAACTGAATCTTCAAAATCTGGTGTATATTGTACACTTATAGCACATCTCAGTTTGGACTAGTATTTCAGGTGCTCGCTAGCCACGTGTGGTTAATAGCTACCATATTAGACAGAATGTAACATCTGATCTGATTCACTAGGTTATAATCTGAGATTGAGTTAATATGTACCACTTTAGCAATTTGGACAGGTCATTTATTGGTGTTCTTTTGTATAAAAGTCACTTGAACTTTGCCATATTTGTAGAGCTCAGTTCAACGGATTGTATGCCCAGCCAGGTGTTAGGTTCTAGGCATAGAGACAACATGCTTCGTTTTTAAAGGACATTGATAATAATCGTCAGGCTAACCTAATTAAATGATTGGCAATCAGACTGGTTGCCTAGTAGAAGAGAAATCGGTTCCAAAGTAATTCAATACTGGTAACTCTTTTCAGTTTCTCGTAGTAGCCTTCTGTAACATTATAATGAAGGCAGTCCCAAGAAGTAAGTTGTTTTAGAGACCTTCTTCCCTTTTTAGTTATTTTTATTAACTCAGAATTGAGCATATTTATTTGCAGGTAATTTTTAAAGGTTTAAGTTTAATTAAAGGTTTTTAGTTTTGTTCTTTCTAAACTGTAGGCCAGTTTTAGGTTCCTGAGCTGAATTCTCAATGGCCTTTGTCTTCATACCTGCATTCTAGTAGATGCTAACTAGATAACAAAGCAAAAAGTGAATGTGAATGTACATATAGATATCATAAAACCAGCAAATATCATTTTGGTTACCATGTAGTATAATATGGGTTCATAGCATATCTCTAACTCTTAAATGATACAACTAGGAAGATAGAGACCCCAAGCCCTGTATTTCCTTTTCCTTATCTCTAATCTTTATGTTGAAGGTTACCTACTTAAGTGGAAGTAAATGCTTCAGCTGTAACTCCGCTTCAGAGAGGGATAAGTGGATGGAAAACCTTCGCAGGACAGTTCAACCAAATAAGGTAATAGTGGCTTTGAATGTCCAAAAAATGTATAACTCTATAAGCAGTAAGTTGATTGCAGGTAAATAGAGTAATAATACCTTAAATTTTATAGAACTTTTAAACACATATACGTTTTGTCCTTTTATGCTCAAAATAATCTTATTACAGATAGTATCATGATATTACCAGTGTGGATAAGAGCAGCAGTCCCCAACCTTTTTGGCACCAGGGACCAGTCCCATGGAAGACAATTTTTCCACGGACGGTGGGGGGCGGGGGGGTTTTGGGATGATTCAAGTGTATTACATTTATTGTGTACTGTATTTCTATTATTATTATATTGTAATATATAGTGAAATAATTATACAACTCACCATAATGCTGATAGGAGGCGGAGCTCAGGCTGTCGTGTGAGCGATGGGGAGCGGCTGTAAATACAGAGGAAGCTTCACTCGCTTGCCCGCTGGCTCACCTCCTGCTATGCAGCCCAGTTCCTAACAGGCCACAGACCGGTACCAGTCCGTGGCCTGGGGGTTGGGGACCTGTAGATAAGAGGACTCAGAGAAGTTAAGTCACTTGACCAAGTGAGAAGCTAGTACAAGACAGAAATGGGACTAGAACACAAGTTTCTTAATTACTTATCTCTATTTTATTTGCAGAAAGCTAATTCAGTTGCCACAAGACTGGCTATATGAAAACTTACAGGATGATATTTTTTTAACCCAAGTAAAATAGAATGTATGTGGCTCTCTGAGAGCTTGCAATCCCCTTCATTATTTTTTGACTGCCCTTAATGAAGTACATAGCATCACCTACTTTAAGAGGAAAATGTTGTCTTTCTGGGATTTCAACTCTCAAACACAACTTTTTTTTTTTTTTTTTAAAGCAGATTTTTTTTTTTTTTTAATTTTATAGCTACTTTATTTATTTATTTATTTATTTATTTTTGGCTGTGTTGGGTCTTCGGTTCGTGCGAGGGCTTTCTCTAGTTACGGCAAGCGGGGGCCACTCTTCATCGCGGTGCGGGGACCGCTCTTCATCGCGGTGCGCGGGCCTTTCACTATCGCGGCCCCTCCCATTGCGGGGCACAGGCTCCAGACGCGCAGGCTCAGTAGTCGTGGCTCACGGGCCCAGCTGCTCCGCGGCATGTGGGATCCTCCCAGACCAGGGCTCGAACCCGTGTCCCCTGCATTAGCAGGCAGATTCTCAACCACTGCGCCACCAGGGAAGCCCCTCAAACACAACTTTGTTACTTCTTTATAGGACAATTGCAGACGAGCTGAAAACGTTCTCCGTTTATGGATTATTGAAGCCAAGGACCTTGCCCCTAAAAAGAAATATTTCTGTGAACTGTGCCTTGATGATACCCTCTTTGCTCGTACAACCAGCAAGACCAAAGCAGACAATATTTTCTGGGGTGAACATTTTGAGTTCTACAGCCTTCCACCTCTTCACAGCATCACAGTTCACATTTATAAAGATGTGGAAAAAAAGAAAAAAAAAGACAAGAATAATTATGTAGGGCTAGTCAATATCCCCACTGCCAGTGTGACTGGTCGCCAATTTGTAGAAAAGTGGTACCCAGTGAGTACACCTACACCCAACAAAGGAAAGACAGGAGGACCTTCTATTCGGATTAAATCACGTTTCCAAACTATCACCATTCTGCCTATGGAGCAATACAAAGAGTTTGCAGAATTTGTCACCAGCAACTACACCATGTTGTGTTCTGTTCTTGAACCAGTAATTAGTGTGAGAAATAAGGAAGAGTTGGCCTGTGCCTTAGTGCACATTCTTCAAAGTACTGGCAGAGCCAAGGTAAGTGGAAAAGGTGGGTTGCATTACCCAAAATCTCCTCCCTACCTTTTATGAAGAAACAAGTACATGTTTACTGTGGAGATTCAAATTAGAGAAATATGCTTTGCTAATGGTCAAAAAAAAAAAAAAGAGAATTAGGAAGGAAACCTATTAGTGGTTCTTAGATCCAGAAAAGATGGAGATTATAAAAGTGAAGAAGTAAAATGGAGACTAACAAGTATTTATTTAAAGTTTATTTGCATGAAATAGAGATACTGCAGCTAGCTAGCTCTTTATTGTCTGACAAAATAAATGGTAGGATTGGTGGATACTCCCTCAATATGTTCAGGATTATTTATCTTTAGTTCTGGAGTGTGTTGTATGATGGTTTTATTCCTCACTATATTTTAAATTAAGATTGACTCATGACTGTACCCCCCTAGTCACAGAATGAGGTATTCCAGAAGCATGCTGGTCATTAGCAAGAGTCTTCATGAGATTAACATCTAAATTTGGAATTAAAATACCAAGGGATGTTATTTAATTGTTAGCTGTCTCATGATAACCTTATGTCAATTCATGCTGGATAGAAGTAAAAGTTCAGGAAGATAGAGAGAAATATACTAATTGTATAAAGGACACTAAACAAATGATAGGGTCTTTTTTTAAAAATTTTTATTGGAGTATAGTTGATTTACAATGTGTTAGTTTCAGATGTAACAATTGATAGAGCCTTTGATCAGCCTGAACTGTGGTAATTATCACCTCTGTGAGGCATATTCACTTAACTAGGCTAAGTCTCCATTATATTATATGCAAATTGGTCATGGTAAAATTGTATTTTAGATCTAGAGGAGTTCACAGCTAGAATAATTTATGTAGAACTGAACAATAAAATAAAGCGTTTTTAAAATTTCTTGATACAAATCAGAATATATCAAATATTCAATATTTAGTCCCTTATTTAACTGCCCTCCTACTGATTATCATTTTGGTGTTTGAATTTACTAATAATAATTTTGAGCTTTCTGGTGTTAAAAAAGGTGTCATTGAAATTTTGAGTCTCATCTTTGAAATTGTATGGATATGTTCTTTCTGTTCTTCATTTGCTCAGGGTTCAAGGATATATGTAGGATTTTTAAACAGCTTTATTGAGGTACAATTTACATATCATAAACTATACCCATTTAAAGTGAAAAATTCAGTGAGTTTTGACAGATTATGCACCCATGGAAACCACAGCAATCAAGATACAGAATGTTACCATCAGCCCCAAGTTTCTTCCTGACCCTTAGCACAAGAGTTTTAGTAGTGACTCCTAAGTCTACAACTCTTTTACAGTGTTGATCTACCCTGGAATAAATCCCATTCATGTTTAAAATGCTTAATTTTAAAATAAAAGTAAATCAGCATATTCCCTCTGTTTTTGATTTTGGAGACTTTGAAATATCCAGTGAATATATAACATTCAAAATACAGGATGTTATCACATTTCAAATTGAACAACAGTAAACAATGAACTTTAAATCAAGTTCCTTAAGACTGTTGAGAAATGAAGCAGTTATTTCTTAAGGGCTTTATTTCTCCTTATGCCTTCCTTTGCTATGGATGGATGGATGGATGGATGGATGGATGGGGATACATACATACATACAAATATAATCAGCCTAGAAAATGAATTCAGATGGTTAGTTCAAGAAATTTCATGTTGATACTATGGACCAGTTTGTAACCATTATATATTGAATGCCTAATATGTGTCAGAAGCTGTTAAATGCTGGAAATATAGAGGTGAATAAAAATAGACACTGTCTTTGGTCTCATGGGACTCACAGTCTTCTGGGGAAGACAGATGTTAATCAAATAATTACAGAAATGTGTGATTACTGTGAAAAGTGCAGATTTTTAAAAAGTTATATGGTGCTGTGAGAATGTGGATTAAGGGGACCTGACTAATGGAGTTCAGGGGCAGTGTTGGTAAGATAAGGCTTCACTGAGGAAAGATGTGCAAACTAAAATCCAAAGGCTCTGAGGAATTAACTCCATAGCAGTGAGGGCAGAGCAAGGGTGGGAGTGAAGCAGAACTGAGAACAGCATTTGCAGAAAGCTCTGTGGTGAATAGACAACATTGTGTGTTAGAAAGGGCTTGATGTATTCAAGGACCTACAAAAAAAAAAAGGCCCTTGAGACTAGAGCACAATACAGAGAGAATGGTATGAGATGAGGCTGGGAAGATAGAAACCAGAAAATATAGAGACTTGCAGGCCACATTCAGAATTACAGTCTATATCAAAAGTGTGATGAAAAACCTTTGAAGGAATTTTTAACTTAGGATTGGTGACACCTAAAATTTTATCCTGACTGACTTTTTTCTTTCAAATGAATCTGGTAGCTTTAGTTTTAAAGCAGCGTTCCCAGGATGTTTGATATTTCATCAGTCTCTCCTAATGTATATTATTTATTCAGTTGCTTTCTGCCTGACTGAACATTATTCTACCAGGATTTTCTGACCGACTTGGTGATGTCTGAGGTGGATCGTTGTGGAGAGCATGATGTCTTGATCTTCAGAGAGAACACCATTGCCACCAAATCCATTGAGGAATACCTCAAGTTGGTGGGACAGCAGTATCTTCATGATGCATTGGGTATGGAGAAGAAAAACATCTGTTTTCTTTTCTTTCCCTTTTGATTTTTAGACCCTCATGAAACAACCAAATAGAACTCAAATTCTGCATGTTATCTGGTTCTAGCTGATTAAAGTGTTAAAGTTGGAGTTTCAGCTGTAAGAAGTCTCTGCAGTACTCAGCAGGGGACAGCAGATTGATTTCTTACACTATGTACCGTAAGAGAAACCTCATCAGCATAGGCAGCTACCCCCATGCCCTCAAGTCCCTGAGATTCTGAGATACACAGTAATGTTAGTAATGAGATGTCATTTCTAGTTGACCTGTTTCCCCCAAAGTGTTGGGTATTTATATCATGATATAAATCCTAAGTCTTGAAAGTGTTAGCATTATGCATCTAAAATGGAGAAACTCCTGCCAATTCCCACAACTCCCAATTTCTGCCTTCCAGACCTACAGAATTTTTCACAACTAATTTTTGTCCAATCAGTAGTTCTTAATGACTAGACCACCCACTTGCAGCTCCATATTTGGTCGTGACATTCAGGTGTTAACCACTAGAGTAAGACACTGTGCTCGGCACTTTGATATACATTCTGATAAAGCAGACATGAGTTCCTTGAAGAAGAGTGTCATTTTTTTTATCCCCATATCCCCAGTACTTCACACAGAATGTAGAGCAGCACCATCCTAAAGAAACATAATGTGAGTCACATGTGAGTAATTTAAATTTTCTAGTAGTCACAGGATAAAAACGGTAAAGAGAAACAGGTAAATTTAATTTTGATAACATTTTATTTAACCCATTATATCCAAATATTATTTAATACATTATCAATATAAGAATTATTAATGAAGTATTTTACTTTTTTCATTCTAACTCTTGAAATTGTGTGCATTTTATATTTATTACACGTTCAGTTTGCACTAGCCAAATTTCAAGTGCTCAGCAGTCACATGAGACTATCAAGAATAGAAAATAAGGTATGAATGAATGGATAAATGTTTGCCGTTAGGGAGCTTACAATATAGATAGATAAGAAAGATAAGGATATCCCTGTAACCAAAAAGAGAAAGAGGATCCTGTGCCTTTTCAAATAATTAAAGAAATTGATTATACCTGAGGGAATTATAAAATTTCCCTTGTGACATTTATGACGTGTGTGTAGCTTGAAGTTTAGCAAGGTTTGTAAAAGCAGAGATTGGACAAGGGAAATGGCAGGGATTAGCATAGGGGAAAGAACCTCATGAACAAAAAGGCATTGAGGTACCAGAGAACCAGGCATGTTTGGAATATAGCCAATTAGCTGGAAACTAAAGTGAAAAAGACAAGTCAACAGCAACAAAAATGATTAGACAAATAATTAGAACCAATTAGTTGAGGGCCTTGACTGCCTGGCTGAGGAGTGTAGATTTTACAGTAATCGTTGGTGAATGACTGGAAGTTTTGAGCAGGGTGTTTTTAATAGAATCAGTTTAACAGAGTGATTTAAATGGGTTGGTGAAGAAAGCAACTGAATGCAGAGACCAGTTAAGAAGCCATTATAATAAGGAAGGCAAGAAATAACAAGACTCTGAATGAGGTAATTGCCAAGAGTAAGAGAAAAGTTGGATCTAAGAAATATTAAAGAAGTTGAGCTAATAGGACTTGGCAACTTTTCAGTTTGTGGGAATGGGGCACGGCTTGGTGGAGGAGGAGATCAAATATTACAGTTAATTTGGGGCCTTCCTGAGTGACAAGAAGGATGATGAGATTCTTAACAGAAAGAGAACATAAAAGTAGTAGGCTTGAAAGAATGAGAAATGATATTTTCACTTCACATGTATTCAACTTGAAGTTCAAGTAGGAAATCCCAGAGGTTCTAGGTAGGAAATCCCAAGACATCTGTCTAGCTGGCTGGTGAAAATTTAGGACTAAGTTACCCATGTGGAGGGAATCAATGAAACTACAAGATTACAGGAGCAGGAAGAGAATAAGGCCAAAGACAGATCTAACAATGCACCTGGTTTATGGTGTAGAAGGAAACAGAGGAATCAAAGAAGTGGTCAAAGAGAGAGGAAGCATGCATGCACACATGCAAAAAAAAGAAAGAAAATCAGGAAAATACTGTCTTAGACACCAAGAGGAAAAAAGTATCAATAGAGTCAGAGATTGGGGAAAGTAAAGATTAAAAAGAAAACATGGCTATTGCATTTTGATGACTAGTGATGGCTGGGACTGCTCTCAGGAGCACAGGAGCCAGGTTGCACAGGCTAAAAAGTGAATGACTGCTCAAGAAACAGAACCGTTGTGTTTACCTATGCTGGACTCACTGTAGTAGCAGTTAATTCCTACCTTGGAGAAGTAAATTTTTTCTTCTCCTGCTTCCTATCTTCATATTTTTTTCTTTTCTCAAGTCATGTGCTTTAGTTTAAGATCTAATAGGAATTTAAAACAAGACTAGTGAAAATGGATTTTCATTGACATTAGGAAAGGTACAGAATCAGAGTTTTACATAAAAAGCTTATACAGTCATATCATAAATTACGTATCATGGTTTGCTTTAATGATTTGCACTGCCTTATAAAAAGCAATGATGACGCATCTCAAACAGTATTCTCTGTTCTGGGGAGATAAAGGTGTAGATATTTGTTGACCATCTACTTCTTAAAAATCAGATATTCATATTCTACCATCAGTGTGCTAAATAGGCTTCCCAAATGAAATAATTCCTGAAGTGAAAAGGAGAGACAAGTCCTTTGTTAATCATTACAGTTAATTATTAACTGTCCTAGAACAGTTAATAATTAAATAGCTGATTGGCTCAATGAGACCTGAAAATTGATTCAGTGAGCAGGGGAAGAAATTCAAGTAACCCCACGAAGATCTCTATTATATTTGTAACCCAAAAGCAAGGACCAGGGTGTTGAAAATGGCTACTGCTTCCAAGAGCACAAACAAAATTAATTGGTAAGCTTCTTCAGGAAAGAGATTCTACTGTCTTCTCCCCATCTAACTCCCCATATTTCTAGTTAGCCTTTTTTTTATATATATAAATTTATTTTATTTATTTATTTTTGGCTGCACTGGGTCTTCATTGCGGTGTGCGGGCTTCTCATTGCGGTGGCTTCTCTTGTTGCAGAGCACGGGCTCTAGGCACGCAGGCTTCAGTAGTTGTGGCATGAGGGCTCAGTAGTTGTGGCTTGGAGGCTCTAGAGCGCAGGCTCAGTAGTTGTGGCGCACGGGCTTAGTTGCTCCGCTGCATGTGGGATTTTCCCGGGCCAGGGCTCAAACCCGTGTCCCCTGCATTGGCAGGCGGATTCTTAACCACTTTGCCACCAGGGAAGCCCCTATGAGAAGTTTTAAATAAAAAGGCTTCACAGTGAAGTCTCAGTAAACCAAAAAATCAAATTAATAAGTACAGCTGAGCACTCTGAATAATCAAAGTTTTGTTGTATTTCGTACAGTTTGGACAAAAAAAAATAGATGTTATTTGCAGACTACCTGAAGAATTCTCAGAGAAAATTGAGTTAAAAGTTGCCAGTCATATTAAATAATATCTACCTGCCTTTTAGCCAGTCTTCATTTATCTTGAGTAAAAGCATTACTGTTTACAGACTCCGCCTTAGTTTGACTTAAATTAAGTCTTTCATCTGTTAACCCCTTTTACCTTTCTAATTGAAATCAGTTTGCATGTTGATGCATCTGATCAACAGGAAACACCATCTTCTGTGGCATATAGAAAAGTCTCTTAAAAGGCCTAATTTCCACCATTGGTGGCAGAGGCAAATTTCCTTTTAGCAATAATATATCCATACCTAGTGGCTTATTTCTATACATGAAATTTGGATGCTAGATAATAATGAGTTAATGAAACACACCATAGAACATTCTAGGCACAAACTCAAATTTAAACAACATATTGAACACCCATCCTCTTTGTCCTTGATGTTTTTTTTTCAAAGGCAAGAGAGCAGACATGAAGGGATCATTAAATCTGTCTCAGTAATTTCTGATCAGCTAAACAGCTTCTAGGTGCAGATCCAAAAAAGTTCACCTTTCAATGTGGTACTTTCCACACTATCAGACATAGGTTACAGTTCCTGTCTTTTTTTTTAAAATTTATTTATTTTTGGCTGCGTTGGGTCTTCATTGCTGCACGCGGGCTTTCTCTAGTTGCGGCGAGTGGGGGGTGGGGGCTACTCTTCGTTGCTGTGCGCGGGCTTCTCGTTGCAGTGGCTTCTCTTGTTGCAAAGCATGGGCTCTAGGCGCTCGGGCTTCAGTAGTTGTGGCACGTGGGCTCAGTAGTTGTGGCTCGCAGGCTCTAGAGCGTAGGCTCAGTAGTTGTGGTGCACGGGCTTAGTTGCTCCGCTGCCTGTGGGATCTTCCCGGACCAGGGATCGAACCTGTGTCCCCTGCATTGGCAGGCGGATTCTTAACCACTGTGCCACCAGGGAAGTCCCAGGTTACAGTTTCAAAAGTGAAAAAAATTTTCTCAAGTTTGGAGGATTTTAAATATATCATAATCAGGTAAAGAGAAAAAACTTTAGATAGTTAATTTACTTCTGGACCCTTGAGTTATTTATTTGGTTCTTTTCTTGAAGAATAAAAGAAAAATACTCTCAAAATTCACAAGTTATTTATTAATATTAGTTATTATCTCCTGGAATAGGTATAACTCACTAAGCTGAATATTAATGATATAAATTTAGAGGTGGATTGATTTTTACATGAAGTATTTGACATTGATGACTTATTTTTAAATTCAGGTACTCTTTAAATGAGGTAAATTGTGTGGGAGCACATAGCATAGGTGATGTTGAGAACATGTTCAATAGAAATCCTGTGAGAGTTGGTAAACATTTTTAAAAGCCTTTTACCAATTTTGATTATTTCACTCTATGAAAAGTTATTTTAAAATTACGAAGTTTGTACATAACAATACTTATTATAAGGAGCCCCTACTAAGTACCAGGCACTGTATCAGACACTTTTCTTTTCATGCACTATTTTCAGATCCTCACCATAGCTCTGGAGGGTTGGAGTGATTAATGCTGTTTTACAAATAAAGCACCCAAAACTCAGACTAGTTAAGTGACTTCTCATGGCCCCACAGTTGGTTAAGTGATGGGTCCAGGATTTGACCCTAGATCTTTCTGGCTCCAAAGCCTTTACTTTTTCTCTGCACCACTTTCTTTTCTGTGCATCACTTAGATTCCTGTTCTCCAAGCATTGTTCTTCCAAATAATCACTTCCCATCCTCTATCACAGCTATTTTTTAAATCTTTCATTTATCTTAGTACTAACCATTTTGATAGAAAATGCTCTTTGATATTGCTGCTGCCACTTAATTTTTTATAGGAATTACTGTTCACTTTCATGAAGTCTATTAATAACTAGCCTGAACTTCAATTAATATAAGCAGATTTAAAAGGAGCTGTGAAAGTTATACTCCTCTGTCATAAAGACCTATAAAAAACAAAAAATAAAAACATACTACCATCTCTAACAAATATTTATTGAGCCCCTGCAATGCTTTGGAAGCTATTTAATAGGCTTGGGATTTGAACATGAATAGAACCCAGTCCCTGACCTTCAATGGTATTCATCCTAAAGATGAGACAGGCGTGGGAACAAATAAGCACAAAACAGTGTGAAACATAGAACAGAACAAATACAAGGTATAGTGCATGGTGGAAGATAAACAGGTAAGGTAAGGATTTGCTCTTTCAGGAAATACTGGGCATATCTCTGTAGAGGCTAAGATATATGAACAGGGCATCTAAGCTAAATTTATTTGGAAAAACATCCAGATTATATAAAGAGATGCTCTGCTATGTGCTATGTTGAATGACTATCCCCATTAGGAGAGGTAGGCCTAGAGACCCTTACTTGAATATGTGTTTGGCACCAGTATTAGCAGTTAAAAGCATAGGTAGGCTAATCATTCAGACTTGGGTTATTTATTCTTCTAAAATAGTAACAACATTATTCATAAGGTAAAGAGGCCTTATAATAAGAATAAGTAATGAGTTCCTGCTAATATATTTGTGGTTTTAGATAAAAGATTTAAAGTTGTAGCATTTTTTAAAGTAGTTTCATTATTCTTTTTGTAAATACCATGATGATGATGTTAATGAGTGCTGTTTTTCCACTTCCAGAGTAAGGAAAATAAACATGACGTATAGGAGGTGGTATCTCTTGGGTTCCAAAGCAGTAACCCTTCGTGAACAGTGTTTTGTGCCCTCCATGTCAGGAATCGGAACGAATTCCCCATTACACATTTTAGTACAGAAATCCTACATTCTTTTATTCTCTTCAGGAAGACACTATTTATAGTTATACTGTCCGTCATCTTCTCTCTTGAAATAGGGGAGTTCATCAAAGCTTTGTATGAGTCAGATGAAAACTGTGAAGTGGATCCCAGCAAATGTTCATCTAGTGAACTGATAGACCATCAGAGCAACCTGAAAATGTGCTGTGAGCTGGCTTTCTGCAAGATCATCAACTCTTACTGGTGAGCTGCTGTCGGTGCTTCATTCCCTGCTATTGGAACTTCAGTTTTTCGATATGAGTTATCACAGTGTTAACTGTTATTTCCCAACCAAAGGAAGGACTTACGGGAAAAATTGAAAGTTTCCCTAATACAGTTTTGTCTAAAATCTAAACCTCTCTTGTAAGCAGAAGTTGCTCTGAACTATCCACCTAAATATAATATTTCCCCAGAATATTAGCACCACATCCTCGAATACCAAAAGTATTTTAAGGACTTTTAAACATATTTACTAGTGTCAAACAAATGTGTTAATGATTTTTGATCATTATTGTAACCCCAGCAATTGGTGAGATTTTGGAAGCTTTTGATGAACAGTTTTTAGAGAGGTTATGATGAACTGTAGTAAACCAAATGGTTTAGTCAGGAGCCTCATGCCATTTTCCCACTTTGCAAAACTAAATTTACACTAATTCCTGAGTTTTGTAGCTTTGGGTTTCTGTTCTCCATCTGGATGTCTATGAATTTTCCACCACTTCTCAGGCATGAATCAGACAGAAGCTCTCTCTATTAGGCCCTCCTCATAACCTGTCTCTGTTGGGCCAGAGTGGGATCACCTGTGCTTTCTTGGGTTATGGTACTTTTATATTTGGTCCTTCTTCCTTCCCCAGTGTTTTCCCTCGTGAGCTGAAAGAAGTGTTTGCATCCTGGAAGCAGCAGTGCCTGAACCGCAGCAAGCAAGACATCAGCGAGCGGCTCATCAGTGCCTCGTTGTTTCTCCGTTTTCTGTGCCCGGCCATCATGTCTCCCAGTCTCTTCAACCTCATGCAGGAATATCCTGATGACCGCACATCTCGGACTCTAACTCTAATTGCCAAGGTCATCCAGAACCTGGCCAACTTTGCCAAGTAGGTGTCACTACCATGACCACTTTTTTTTTTTTTTTTTAATTTGTATTTATTTTTGGCTGTGTTGGGTCTTCGTTTCTGTGCGAGGGCTTTCTCCAGTTGCGGCGAGCGGGGACCACTCTTCATCATGGTGTGTGGGCCTCTCACCGTCGCGACCTCTCCCGTTGCGGAGCACAGGCTCCAGACGCGCAGGCTCAGTAGTTGTGGCTCATGGGCTTAGTCTCTCCGCGGCATGTGGGATCTTCCCAGACCAGGGCTCGAACCCGTGTCCCCTGCATTGGCAGGCAGATTCTTAACCACTGCGCCACTAGGGAAGCCCCATGACCACTTTTTAACAACATTGTTTAAAAAGTACATGAGGCCTAACCTTTGGATGAGCGTGGGGTGCCTCATCACTCATGTTCCATGATTTTCATTGTGGTATTATTAAAAATAGCAAAAAAATTGTAATCAATTTGAATATTCACTTTATAGAGGAATGGTTAAGTAGTCTATGCATTCAGTGGAATATTTGCAGCCACTGCAAGTTGTGTTTACAAAGAACCAATAATATGCAAAATGATAAAGATATAATTATATTAAATGAAAAGTTTTATTAAAAACTCCAGCCAAAAAAAAGAGATAGGATACCAAATGGTGCATATACTTTTATCCCAACAATATGAAAACACAAAAACCTAAGTATAGGAACGTTGGGAAGGACAATCAGTCAAAATTCTATGGTTACATTATCTAAGACAAGTGGCCTGGCCCCTTCAAAAAGTCAATATCATGAATAATGGAAAAGATGGAGGGAGGACTGTTCTAGATTAAAAGAGACAATGCAGTGCTTGAATCTTAATTGGATCTGAACTGGAAAAAACATTTATAAAAATCATTTTGGGGACAATTGGTGAAATTTAAATATGAACTATATATGAGATAATTTATAAGTAATGTCTTTTAAAAGTTTTAGTGTGACAATGGCATTGGTTTATGTAAGAGTTATTCCTTATTCTGGAGAAATAGGTGCTAATGTACTTAGAGGCTATGTCTGCAACTTAGTTTAAAATGGTTCAATCAAAAAAAGAGAGAGAGTGAAAAGAAACTTGGCAAAATGGGAACGGTTGGTTAAAATAGGTGAATGGCATATGGGTGTACGTTGTATATTCTTTCAACTTTTCTGTAGCTTTCAACTTTTTCAAAAGAAGTTAGGAGAAAGCAGTTGGAGAAGAAATGCACTGAACTGTAAATAGCAGATATGTTTGGGTGGTGGAATGGGTACACCTACCCTTTTTTCCTTCCACTTTTCATTGTTTTCAATTTTTTCTTAAGTTTAATTTTTATAATTTATAGAAAACAATTTTAAGAAATCACTGAGAAGCAATTCACACTGGCAAAATCGATCCCAGATTTACTCCGTATTGAAGCTTAAGTACAAGTTTCTAGTAGCAATGTATTGAAGGAAAAGATTAGAACTTCAATGAGATACATTGTTTTCTAGCATGTGACTTTTTAGAAGTGCACTATTTTAACTTTGTATGCTCTCTGTATATGCTAACACAGAAATATACATGTTTACCCATATTTGAGCTAATTCTTGTAAAAATTGTTTCTAGTTTATTTTGGAACATGCTTTATGGACTTAAACAAGGCCTGGAAGATAACTAGAACCTAGATAGGGAAAGAAGAGAGGAAGTTCTCTAGTAGAAATAAATAGCATGAGCAAAGGCTTGGAGAAGAAAAAGAGTATAATGTATTTGGGGGACTTTGAAGAAGCTAGCGATATTGAAGGTTTATACTGATAATGAATGTTTACAATGGCTTTAAATACCAGGAAAAAAGGATTTTGTCTTTACCCTATAGAGAATAGAAAGCTATTCAAAGTTTTTGACTATTAATGTAATATTAAAAAAGTATGTCTTAGTATTTATCACTTATAGATAATCAAATTAGTCACCTCCCCAAAATTAAAAAAAAAATTTATAGCTCTGTGTAAAGTCAATTCAAAATGATCACATCTCTTTTCCTGAATATGTTCTTTCTCATTTTCTCTCCCTCTACTTCAGATTTGGTAACAAAGAGGAATACATGGCATTCATGAATGATTTTTTAGAACACGAATGGGGTGGAATGAAGCGCTTTCTTTTGGAGATCTCTAATCCGGACACCATCTCGAACACCCCAGGCTTTGATGGTTACATTGATCTGGGCCGCGAGCTTTCAGTTTTGCATTCCTTACTGTGGGAAGTAGTTTCCCAACTTGATAAGGTAAAGTAGGCGGGAAGGGTAACAGGAGACGGGAGGTAGAGAACCCTAATGCACCTGGATTCTGGAGAGTATCTACAGAGTAATCACATTCATGCTTTCTGCTTGTTGAAAGCAACCTTTTGCCCTAGAAGTCTGGGAGGAAATAGTTATGATTTCTTAGTAAAATATGTGCCCTACAAACCAGAAAATTCTAGTAAGCCACAAAATTATTAACATATTTTTAAGTAGTTACCTGAATTAATGGAGTATATATTTCTATAAACAAATATGTTTGTGTATTTGCCTAGAAACTAATATCAAATATTAGTGTGTGAAGCCTTATTCATGTATAGTAGAGTGAGATGAAACCTCATGTAGTAATTTCTAATGGAAGTGTGGACTTAGAAGAATACTGAGACTATCGTGTTTAAGTAACTTACCATGAGATTTATTTTTATCATGCAAGTCAGAGGGTTTAATATAACTATTAGTACCTATAGAGTTATGTGGGATCTGAAAATCCTGATGTTTTCTTTTCATCTGCAGATGTGAATTAAGAATAGAGAAAACAATTATCATTTTTAATCATTTATTTTCTGACTATAAGCTAAGAATTTTTTTGTATATCATATTAATAACTAAATATATACCATGCCAATCATTTTCTTCCTTCTCGAATTTTGCAAAGAGGAATAGAATTGTTACGGAAAACAGCCTAACAGACTCTGGCTAGGTTTATCACAATAATTATTTATTGATGTTTTTGTTTGCTACAGCTACTTTATAAATATCTGTGGTGGTATGTTAGAATAACTTCAAAAAACAAAGTTATTTTTCTGTGATAAGAATTTGTTTATTTGTTTTCCTCCATTTTCCTATTATCTTTATTTTTTTTTGAGTCAGAACATTTTTTATTTTTTTATTTTTTGAATTTTATTTTATTTTTTAATACAGCAGGTTCTTATTAGTTATCTATTTTATACATGTTAGTGTATATATATCAATCCCAATCTCCCAATTAATCCCACCACCACCACCACCACCCCCAATTATCTTTAAAAACATTGCACTGATAAAATGAGGGAGAGGGGAGTAAAACCTATTAACAAAGACCACTTTCCTGAGGAAATGTAAATGGTAGGGTGTCCACTGGTGCCCAAAACATTTGTAAAATAATAAACTGTTTCTTATTCTCAAGGACCCCTTCTTAACTTTTAGAAATGCTAGCTAGATTTTAAGTTGCAGCTATGCTGAGGGTAAATTCCATGGATATGAATCATGGCTCAAGAGAGTCAAGCAAGTAAAGACATTCTTCAGATGGCATCTGTACTCATTTGAGCAGGGTAGAAGAGTCTGTTGAGAAGACAGCGAAAACCCAGAGGCAGCCATGTAAAACTGCCTAACGGATGAAGGTTCCCATAAGACCCCATGAGAATGAGAATTCCCCAAAGAAAAAAATGATTGAGGTGGATAAAGCAAATCGTAAAAAGTTATTCTTCACTGAATAACTGCATCAGTGGGATGCAGATACAGTTATCTTCTGAAATCAACCTGGTTTATTCAGGGTCAAGGTCTTTTTAACAGGCTTTGCTGTGTAAACACACATTCTCCTTTTTAATCTCTGTTTGGTCCTGGGAACCAGCAGTACATCTATCTAGACACATCTCATAGATGTGTCATAACTTTGCTGTTTAAATTTTTCTTAAAAAATTGTCTTGCTGATGCAAACTCAGCTGGCAGTAGGTCAGGGTTCCCAAGATTAAATGGCTAGTGGATGGCAATATCAACTGTGTGCCCTGCAGTGCTCTGGACCCCTGAATGCAACACCTTCTTGTATGTTGGCATGCATTTCTTTCCTCACATGATCCCTTTTCTTTGGAAGTTTCATCACACTAGCCAATCCTCTGGTCTTAAAGTTCTTTTTGGTTAGAAGGTGTTTGGTTCTTCCCCTACCCTCCCCCACCTTGACCTACCAGCCTCCCAAAGATTTAGTTTGCTTTGCATGTCTATTTTAGTTGGAATGGCAATAGTTTGGTTGTTTTGAGCATGTCTTTTAATTTTTATTTGCATAATCCTAATTTCTATTTCCTTTCTTTCCTCAATGTCTGCTGCATCTTGTTTCGCCTCCTCCATTCATCTCGACGCCATGGTTCTGCTGCTCCATAACAATGCATTATGAACCTGCCACTCCCATATGCAAACACCTACCCTTCCCTCCAACCTCCACCCCTCCATCAATGGGCATCGTTGTCCCAAAAACAATCTGTGGTGGATATCGCAATGCTTATTATCCAATTAGGGTGAAAATTCCTTCCTACAGGCGACCGTGGCAAAATTGGGACCTCTCCCTCGTGTTCTTGCTGATATTACCAAATCTCTGACTAATCCTACACCAATACAACAGCAACTGAGACGCTTCACTGAGCATAACTCCAGTCCAAATGTCAGTGGAAGCCTCTCCTCTGGGCTGCAGAAAATTTTTGAAGACCCTACTGACAGGTATGAATTTCAGAGAGAATTGGAACTACTTATCGCAGAGGGAGATAATATTTAGAGATTTGGGAAAAATCTATTTAACTTACTTGTTGAATTTACAACTTTAAAATCATGAGCAGTTGGAAAGAATCTTCTGAGATAAATCCAATTGTTTGTCATAATAATACACATGATCTAAGATACTTATTTTCTAGAATGATATTGTAGAGTTATATTCAACAAACTTATAAAAAGAACCTATGTCCTGCTTAATGGAAAACTAAGGGCTCTATGAAATTGATATTTTCAGGTATTGTAGCGCTCAAAAATCTGAGAACCTCAGTTGAAAATATTTTAGAGCTGGCTGTGTCAGCTGAACAGGTAGATACAGTGTTGATGCTTAGACTTTGTTTTCTGTATTGGCAAGACTTGTGCCTTTAGTAGGGACCCTTTGGTTGTGCACTCAGGGCTTCTCGAAGGTTTAGACAGAACCAATTAACTAGGAATTGGAATACCTTGGGAGGTTTAAAACCTAACTAGGAAATGATTGAAATTCTAGTAAAAATCTAAGACAGGGATGGAGTGGTCTATACAGTGTTATTCTCCACCTTTGAAGAAAAACTAAAAATGTTGGATCTTATCCTAAGAATTGTAATGATGAAATCTGTGTTTAGAAACCAATGTAAGTATCCACACTAGGCCTCTGAGCCTTCTGAAGAGTTCATATGCTTGAGTTGAGGAATCTTAACTCTGTTGAATTTGCCACAGGAGTAATTAAGGGTCCTTTCCTTTTCCACAGTGATTTGCATAAACTAAAATCTCCAAGCCAGGACAACACAGATAGCTATTTCAGAGGGAAAACGTTATTGCTGGTTCAGCAGGCCTCCTCCCAGAGCATGACTTACTCTGAAAAGGATGAAAAGGAAAGTAGCCTACCTAATGGCCGGAGCATCTCCCTCATGGACCTTCAGGACACTCATGCCGCCCAAGTGGAGCATGCGTCTGTCATGCTTGACATGCCGATGCGCCTGACTGGAAGCCAGCTTTCCATAACCCAGGTGGCCAGCATCAAACAACTTCGGGAAACCCAGAGCACTCCCCAGAGCGCACCCCAAGTGCGGAGGCCCCTGCACCCAGCCTTGAACCAGCCTGGCAGCCTCCAGCCCTTGTCATTCCAGAACCCTGTCTATCACCTCAATAACCCAATTCCAGCAATGCCAAAGGCCTCTGTGGATTCCAGTTTGGAGAACCTAAGCACTGCCAGTTCCAGGAGCCAAAGTAACAGTGAAGACTTCAAACTCAGTGGACCCAGCAATAGCAGCATGGAAGATTTCACCAAACGTAGCACTCAGAGCGAGGACTTTTCCAGGCGGCACACTGTGTCGGACAGACACATACCTCTTGCTCTGCCACGGCAGAATAGCACGGGGCAGGCCCAGATCCGAAAAATGGACCAGGCTGGGCTAGGTGCCCGAGCCAAAGCCCCACCATCTCTGCCACACAGTGCTTCCCTACGAAGCACCGGGAGCATGTCACTGGCATCTGCGGCTCTGGTGGCTGAACCTGTGCAAAATGGGAGCCGGTCCCGGCAGCAGTCCTCTTCCTCCAGAGAGAGCCCTGTTCCCAAAGTGAGAGCGATCCAGAGACAGCAGACACAGCAGGTAGGGGTGAGTGCTGGAGAGGGCTGCCAGGTACTTGGTCCAACTGTTTCCTCGGTTCGTTATATATAAATCATTGAGAAATCCAATTGCTAGCAGGGTTTCCACTTAAAACTATTTTTTGCAACCTTTTAATGGAAAGAGGAAATGAAAAGTTTGGGAGGCTTCTGGCTAGATGAGGCAGCAGAATGTAGCTTGCCTCATTACTCTTAGGAGACTGTAACAACCACTCCAGAGGCCTTTCTGTCTCTTCAAGCAGCAAAGCTATGATCTCAGTTATCACTGAGAACAATCTGTGATGTTGAGTAATAATTAGACACTTAAGCTGTGAATCTACAGGCCAATTCAACTAGGATATATTTTGGGAATCTGGACATTAATCCTCCTTAATTTTTTTTCTTAAGTTTCCAGAATAAAGTTTTGCACTTTCAGCCAAGAGTTTAGTGTAACTGCTCTCTCTACTCCATCCCCCAACTCCCTCTGGAAGTAGTAAGTCCCCGTGTGCCTTTTCCTGGAAATGGCTAGAAAAATAAACAACTGAACACCTATATAAGCAAGGTAAAGGAGAGAGGTAAAAAGATAGAAACATAGGTGGTTGACAAGTATTCTCTAAACATATATGAAAATCTCTTATATTTCTATTTACATGGACAAGCCCAGCTCATATCTCACCTAAATTTAATATAAGATTATCAAACTTTGTTCTTCACAAATAAAAATGTTTCTTAAGAATTTTATCATTTCTTCTTTACAGATTACATTTTGAGGCACCAATCCATATTTGCTCTTGAAATAAACTAAGAACCTTATGAATGCATTTATACATATCTTACTTTCATCTAAAAAAGATTTTTCTCCTAAAAAAAGCTTTGTTGAATTTTTTTTGAAACCTAATCCTACTTTATTTGTATTAGGGAGCTTTGTGATTAGAAGAGTTCTATGACAAATCCTTTTGTCAGCAGAATCACTGGTCAGCGGAGACTGCAGTGAGACCCCCAATGTATCTCTTTAGTATATTTGCATTTTTATAGGTAGGCATTTACTGATTGGGCTGCTTCTGCCACCACTCTGCTGTGGTCAGAGCCCTTGCCCCTACTTTGATAATTATTGTTTAAAAAAAAATTAGAACATTTACAGAATCCTTGGATACAGAAGTAGAAGAAGGGATGAAAAACTTAAGCTGATTCTGGTAGCCAACTTCCTGAGCAAAACCTCCTAGTTGGTCAATGCTTTCCTGAGAAATAAGCTTTTTCTTCAGTCTTAAATTTTTCATTTTTATTTTGTTATATTTCCCAAAATTTCACCAATTCATTTGATTTAATACACATTTTCATTTAAAGAAAAGGAAAAAAGATTATACTCTATTAATTTACATAATGATTATATTATATAATTTTTTCCTTTTCTTTAAATGAAAATGCTTTTATATATATATATCATATATGTACATTTAATTTATGTTAGGAGGCTATCAGTCTTTCCCACCTTATTGTGAATTAGTTTCCATACTTTGATTTTATGCTAGCTTCTAGTTGAGATAAACCCCTTTCAGATAATTAAATTGTTGATTGAGAGGAGAAAAGAAAGATAAGTAATTTTAGAGATGTAATACTGTGTGGAGGCAAATGTCTATGTGGGGGTTTAGTGCAGCTTGAAGGCCCTGAGGATGAGGTAAGGAGTAGAGAAGAATATCAGATTGGCAGAGAGGGGCAAGACAGGCCACAGGGCGGGCCCTCTGCCTACTTTTCAAAGTTGGACTTAGTCCCAGCCCTGGAGAGAAAAGAAGAATGCTTACCCTTCCCTCCTGTATCATGTTGTCCTCAATTCCCAGGACCCGTGACTCAGACTGACTGTTTATAGATATTGTAAATTAAATAGTCTTTTGTGTGATCATCTGAAACCAATTGTCATTTATAATATCTGTGCTGTAGGAAAATATGACACCTATCACATAAGCACTACGTGTTTCTGTGCGTGAATAGAAAGCTGTCTGGATAGATGGGAGGTAGGAAATGCATATGGTCTTCAGACAACCAATTAAAATACTTTTGAGCCATAGCCATTAATGAGCTTGGGAATGTCTATATTATGTTGGCATGAAGTGGGGCATAGCCACAGCACAGCTTTACATATTCAGCCCTGTTTGTGCCTTTGGTGGTGCTGCCACTGTCATACCAGTTAAACCATAAATCACTGTATTTTGATTGCTCAATTTTCTGTTTTTTCTACACTGGCTTTTTCTATGCAGATGTTTTACTCTTTCAAACTTATGTTATTATTTTTTTTGTTCCTTATCTTTCTTGCTTGCTTTTCTCATCTCACTCCCATGAAGCCTCTGATGTTCTATATAATCAGCACATTTTTTACGTAAATTCCTTTACATATTTTAATTGCAAATTGTGTTGGGGAATTCTTCTCTCCCAAAAACTGGAGGATTTCTTTGTGGGGATTGTTCTGCAGGCATTTGTAATTATTGGAGGTTTTGTCCCATGCAAATTCCATTTGTATCTTAGCACAAAGGAGCGGCCATTGTTGGCAATGTAACTAGCTTCAGTCGTCTCCATTTGCTGAGTAGGAAGGAAATAAAATCCTAGTTCTACAGAGAAGGAATTTTTTGACCCTTTTTGGCCTCTGTTTGGATTTCTTTTTTTTTTTTTTTTAGTAAATTCCACTTGAGTATTTTTCTTTTAATCTTTTTTTTTTAATTTATTTATTTATTTATTTTTGGCTGTGTGGGGTCTCCGTTTCTGTGCAAGGGACTTCTCTAGTTGCGGCAAGCGGGGGCCACTCTTCATCGCGGTGCGCGGGCCTCTCACTATCGCGGCCTCTCTTGTTGCGGAGCACAGGCTCCAGACGCGCAGGCTCAGTAGTTGTGGCTCACGGGCACAGCCGCTCCGTGGCATGTGGGATCTTCCCAGACCAGGGCTCGAACCCATGTCCCCTGCATTGGCAGGCAGACTCTCAACCACTGCGCCACCAGGGAAGCCCTGGATTTCTTTTTAATCATTTTCCTCTCCATCTTGTTTTTTTGTGTATCATGTACTCTGTGCACATAATAGACTCTATTTACAGTATATGAGTTGTTCAGATTATAGGGTGTTACCTAACCTTAGAAATTCTAATTTGAAGAGGCTTTTTAAATAGGTATTTGACAAGCCTATCAGAATGATGCTACAGTTTTCACATTTGGATTTGTTGAACCCTCTCCTAACCAACCTCTTCAAGGATTCTCAGAGTTTACTTACTAATTTAGTCAGCTCTTTCTTTGGTGTTGATAGCAAAAGTGTTATTCATTTATGGGAACCTGACTATTTCAGACTATGGAGAAGCTGAAAGCAACAAGTCTTATTTATATCTAGTAAATAAACAGGGAACCGGCCTGTTCTCAGTCATCCTCAGCATAGCCAGGCTAACTGTAGGATCAGTGAAACTGCTTTCTCAAGCCCTTTTGCCCTAAAGCATCATTATTTTTCCCAGAGAAACCCTATAAAAGCTTTATCTCAAAAGGGTGATATTCCTAAAAGGAATCCGTGCTCCTTTTCATTTCGTCTTTTTCATCCTTCATTTTCTTTAATGATCCACTGTTGGAAGTCAATGGAGAAAATGCTCTTCTTAAGGCTATAGCTAAGCAAGATGGCATCTGAACCATTTACCAACCTCTTTTCTCAATTTCTTTGACTATAAACTAGAGGTATTAAATTTTGTTGTCTATCCAGCTTATAAAGGAGATAGAACAATCACTGAGGAAAAGCCTTTGATGTACTTCCAAAGGATTAGAGGAAAAACATAGGGTATCCTTCTCTTAGCAATAAATTACACTTTGGTAATGAATTCTAAAGAGAATCCAAAGTAATTATAAATGAATAATATTTTATTGAGCATCAATTGTGCTATGACATAGTCACTACCATTCCAAAAGAAAAAAATTCTATGATATATGGTGCCATGCTTCAACGGTTGACAGTCTAATCAGGAAATAAGACCAGCACTCAGAAGACCAATCAAATAGATGTAAAAGACAGTATATAGTTCTTTCATATGAAGAACGTATTACAATAAAAAATAACTTTGAAAAAAATTTTGAAATAAAAATCACCTCCATAGTCTTCAATGTAGATAAAACTATTTCTGATTTGTTCAGTATTACTTTTCTGCTCTTTATAATTATGTAAAGGTTTTATCATAAATACAAGGAATAGTTATATTAGTCTGATTTATTTTTTCAAAACTTATTGACCACCTACCGTATGCCATGCAAAGTGCTAGGGTATATGAGGAAGTGGTTGAAAAACAGATTCAACCAATAAAATAGGAATAGACTGGAATGCCCAGTTCCCATTGTACACTGTCTCATAATTCACTGGACATTGTTAGTCCTTCTGAAGATATGGTAGCTACCACCAACACCAGTGAAATGAACCAACTCTTTATTTTTACAGCTTCTCACTTTACATTTTATGCCTAGATTACCTAAGAAGTTGTTTTTAATATGCTTTTAGGGGCTAAGATCTCTCTTTAGTATGTTCTTAGGGATACTATTAGTTTATAGTGCATTTATTGGCACTCAATAAATAGTTACTCGTAACAAATCACAGGGGAAGAAAGTTCTTGGGAACAACATATTGTTAACTATAAAGCAGAAAGCTACTGAATTAGCTTCCTTGAAGTTTTAAATTCCAAACATTAAAGTTATTCATTTTAGTGGCTACTTTATCTCAAGCAGCAGCTGAATAGAAAATCCTGGTTTCACAGAAAAGCAGCTCTCCTGTGCCCTACGTGGTAAAGGGATAAGATTCTAAAATTAAAAAGGCATTTGTCTCCTTTAAGTATTGACTTTCTATTAATTTTTAAAGACTCAGAACCACAATATTTTGCCTTTTAGGTGTACATATATCAAATAAAAACCTAAACCCCTTTTTAAACTATTTTTCTCTAAATACTAAAGCAATTTATTGTGTTCTGCTTTCAAAATCCAGTAGGGGGAGAACTAGGGTGTGTGTGTGTGTGTGTGTGTGTGTGTGTGTGTGTGTGTGTGTGTGTGAAGTACCTTGTAGTTTACAAACTGCTTTTACATGCTGTCTCATTTGTTTCTCATAATAACTTTTGAAGTAGATAATTATTATCTTTTTTAATATAAATGATACTATAGTCTATAGATCAGTGTTTCCAAAGTGTGATACTCAAAATTATTTAAGTATACAAGGTATTTAATCAATCATTTAATTATTTTAACACATATTAGAAAAATATCTAACTATTAATATTAAATGTATTTATAAATTTATAATATATATAACATTAAACTCATGATTTTACTGATAATATTGCTTAGCATAAGGACTTAGCTAACTGAAAAAGTTTGTTTTAAAGAGATGATAAATAATATATCAGTGACAACATGGTTATGACAAAAAAAATGAGAATGATACACAAATGAATGAAGTATAAGAAGCCTACCTACCATAGTGGAGATGAAGGTAGACTTTTTAAGAACTGAGGGTACTGAAGTTTAAGACATGTTTATGTTTTTCTTGACACAGGGGAGAAAATGGCTTTAAAGAAGGAATTTCTAAAAGTTCATTCACTGTTGCTTGTTTGTGCCTCAGGCATGAAGCTGTTTTTTATCGATATGTATCTGTAATCTGTTTGTAAATCAGCCAAACCAGGTTCTTCTTCAAACCTTTAGGAAATACCCTCATGCTACATTTGTATGAATATTTTTTAAAGTCTCTCCCAAATAACCTTTTTGTCTCTGCAACCAGTTTTTTTCATCTAGTCTTTCTAAATCTCAAAGTTATCAAGATACCCCTTATTTTAAAATATCTATATATTTAGAGTTTAACCGGGTTTTATTCCAAAATGACATAAAGATTCTTAAGGTACATAGCTCTGCATGGGAGAGAAAATTCCCTTCCAATTATTTATAGAGTATTGGTCCTCAAAATAGAAATTCATTTTAATTATAAAAAGGCTAACTCACATAAAAATGCTTTGTTCTGTCTCTCTCTCTTTCTCTCAAGAAAGCCAGAGAAAAAGAATTTGTTGTCTATTTCCAGCATTGTTTATGGAGAAAGCACTAATGTTCAGTAGCCCAATATAAATTATCATATCCAGGGCCAGTTTTCTAAGCATAAATACAGTAATAACATCTAAGCTCTATAGTACTCCATAGTTTCCAAAGAACTTTCACATACATTATATTGTTCAGTCCTTAGAACTCCCTGGGAGATGGTCAGGATAGGTGGTGATGGTGGTGGTAGCCCTATTCAGTAGATTTGGAAAAAAGTATTTAAGAGATTAAGTGACAATGTAAGTAGCAGAATTGCTACTCAAAGCCAGAATTCTTATCACTCTGTATATCTGTTGGAAAAGGGCAATTTATCTAGCTATCCTAACTGGATAGAAATATTCCTTAGACTATGTTGATGTCCATTGTTTTGATCCTGTATTCATCAAGAAACTTTCTGGTAAAATATGGACTTCTGAGTGATGTTAACCCATGAAGAAGTCAATGTCTGTAAAAATGACCAATATCACTTTTTTTTCTCTTTCCCTAAATGGTTGATGTGAAAATTAAGAATTTGGCATTCTGATATATAAATGGGTACCTTGTGAGTTGTTTAGCATTAATCAATTCCTTGGTTCCTGATCATCCCTGGTTAAGCAGGTGTTTCCTCACCTGAGCAATCAACCATCAACTTGTGCTTTCTTTCTCTCATTCTGTCATCATCATAATTTCATTAGGTAATGACCTAATGAAACCATTGGACTAATTAACAATTTTAAGGCCTTGGCTTTCCCTCTTTGGAGGGAAAAAAAGGCAGGTTCTTAGATGTGATTTCTATTCACAACATTTCAGAATATTTTATTCTTGTACAAATGGATATTCTCTTCCCTCACCCCCAGCCCTTGCAGTAACAAAATATTATTTAGAACTGGGAACATTTATCAGAAAACAGGGATCACAATTATGTCTTCTAAGAATAGCTCTCTTTGTGAAACGTAACTGTGGATGAGCTCTTTTGGGAGATGCTAATAGGTATTTCTGACGCAGGTTCAGTCACCTGTGGACTCTGCCACAATGTCCCCAGTAGAGAGGACAGCAGCCTGGGTTCTGAACAATGGGCAATATGAAGAGGATGTAGAAGAAACCGAGCAAAATCAAGATGAAGCCAAGCATGCCGAGAAGGTAGAACCTAGTCTGTCTTTATTGCCCGCACAGTGATAGGCCACCCAAAGGGTCGTCTAGCCAAGGAGATGATCTCCCCAGGGTCCCCAACTTCAGCTCCACCTCTTATGTTAACCCTTATATGCGTATCTGTGTATGATAATTCAGTAGTGTCTGTGTTTGAAAATATGCGGAAATGTCCATCAAGCTGGGGTGGGAGGATTAGCTCTAATTTTTTTTTTTTTTTTAATATGAGTTGCCTTAACTTGGAGAAAACTCTGCTACTCATTTCTAGTCATTTTAGGTGAATATTTAGTGTTTCTGTATAACTAACCATAGTCAAGATTACCCTTGGACTAGACTTCCTTTCTATATCTTTGTAATGATTTTGTCTTTTTTTGTTTTTGTTTGTTTATTTATTTATGTATTGGCTGCGTTGGGTCTTCGTTGCTGTGCACGGGCTTTCTCTAGTTGCCACAAGCAGGGGCTACTCTTGTTGCAATGCACGGGCTTCTCATTGCAGTGGCTTCTCTTGTTGCAGAGCACAGGCTCTAGGCACATGAGCTTCAGTAGTTGTGGCTTGCAGGCTTCAGTAGTTGTGGCTCATTGGCTCTAGAGCGCAGGCTCAGTAGTTGTGGTGCACGGGATTAGTTGCTCCGCGGCATGTGGGAATCTTCCCAGACCAGGGCTCGAACCCGTGTCCCCTGCATTGGCAGGCAGATTCTTAACCACTGCGCCACTAGGGAAGTCCCTTTTTTTGTTTTTCTTTTCACCTTTTCTAGGTAAAGAACTTGTAACACTATAGCTGATTTTTTAAAAGACATTGACTAAAAAAAAAAAAAAAAGAAAAAAGAAAAGACATTATCTATTGCTTCAGTTTTGTTTCGTTTCGTTTTGTTAAGAAAAGTTGACATGAAGAATAAGGATTATCAAACAAGAACATTGACATCATGTATGGCATTACCTCATTTAATTAACAGCCAGACAAGTAGCTTCTGCTTACTTATCAGCAGGATCCTAAACTATGCTTATTGATGCAGTCTACCTCTTCAAACTGTATAAGAACTGTCATCTTTGACCTTCTGGATTAATAAGCATAGTGTAGGACCATGATGTTGGATAAGCAGAAGCTAACTGTCTGATTGTCAATTAAATGGAATATTATGTAAAAATACATTGCATTTTACAAAGCAGCATACAGATTTATCATTAATTACTAATGAATTTAAATAGGCCATATACAAGAAAGCTTAATGCTTCTCGCCTCACCCAGAAATTTGACATTCCAGTTACTCAAACCCCAACCCACAGCAGCTTCAGTACAAGAAAGGGCCACGTAACCAATTGAATTATATAAAGCTTTAGTGAATATAAATGTATATAAAGCTTTAGTGAGAAAACAGACATATGTGTTCCAACAAGCAGTAGCAAACTGGGCAGATGAACGACATCATGAAAATAGGCCAAGAGGCAGTATTAATCAGCCCCAGAGAACATGTAGGCCTTTTGCTTAGAGCTTGTGACCTGAATGGTTTACGCTTTTATAGCTGGGGAGAAAGCAGCCATAAAATTCTATTTATTGGTTTAGTAACTTAACATTATGGAAGTGCTGCTTGCTCTCTAAAGGGCTGGCTCTAGTACGGTGAAAGAATGGCAGTCTGATGAGTGAAGGCATGTCAGAGATCCTACAGTACAGGTGATGATACAGAAATCTTTTCTCATGTAGACCACTGGCTTTTGGCTTATTTTAAGTTATCTGTCAGGCTTCTAAGTGCTTGATCTTTTTTTTTCCTGCTCCCATTTGATACCGTCACAGATTGGATGTGGCTTGCAGGAACTGGTGGTTTAATGTGGAGAGTGATACATAAATGATATAGATTTGGAATGCCAAGGTAAGATGAAAAATGTAATTTTAGGAGGTGGGCAGAGCTCCTAAGTGATTCCTGTTGATAATTTTAAAGAACATCAGCAGCCCGTGGGATGGCAGTTCAGGCAGCCTCCAGCTCCATTGCCTAGGGTTTCTTTCGTAAAAAATAAATCACTAACGACTAAAACCAGCGTAACTCCAGTATTTCTCTCCTTGTCTGTGGCGCCTCTTCTCCTCTGCTCTAGTACGAACAGGAAATTACGAAACTGAAGGAGCGCCTGCGAGTGTCCAGCCGGCGGCTAGAGGAGTATGAGCGCCGGTTGCTGGTGCAGGAGCAGCAGATGCAGAAGCTGCTGCTGGAGTACAAGGCCCGGCTGGAGGACAGCGAGGAGCGGCTGCGCAGGCAGCAGGAGGAGAAGGACAGCCAGATGAAGAGCATCATCAGCAGGTTAGAGGTCGCCTGGCGGTGGACGTGGGCTGGGTAGCTAGGGCTGTGAAGAGGTGGGACGATGACCCAGAGAATCCTAAAGCAATGGCAGCAAAAGCCATTTTCCACTCTACGTGTCCTCTGTGGTACTTGGTACAAAGGTGACGGCTGACTATACCTCTTACGCTTTTCTAAATGTGAGACCTTAGTGCACTTCCTTTAAAGATAGAGGTAGTCTATTTTCCTTTAGTTGTAACGATTAGAAAAAACTAAAACTTAGTGACTCCCTTGAGAGGTCTCAGAGGAAAACTGAATCTTAAAAATGTACGTATTCAATGTCCAAGGCTAACTTAGTTTTTTAGAACAAGCCCAGAGAGGTGGAAGGGAGTTTCATGGGATGTCTTTAGGGCCAGAGAATTAAGGGAGAAGGCCAGGGACGTCCAAGGGAGGCTAAGGGAGGGGGCAATTTTACCAAATGCTACATAGCACTTACTATGGGCCAGGTACTTTTCTAAGCACTTTACAGATAAAATTTGTTTAATCTGTTAATAATAATTTGATTAATGCCAACCTCTGAAGTAGGCATTATTATTATTCTCATTTTACAAATAAAGAAACAGGCAACAAATTCATTAAGTCACTTGCCCAAGGTCACTTAGTGTTGCTGCTGGGATTTGAGGCCATGCTTATGACCACTGTGCTTCAGTGTTGTTAAATGCTGTAGGCAGGTCAAGTAACTTAAAGTCAGAGAAGGTTTGCTGTTTTAGCAGCACAGAAGTATTTAGCAGTCTTACCGAGAGGCTTTTCATGGAGTTAAACATCAGGGGGTTAAGATGTGAATGGTGGATGAGAAAGAAAGTAGACCTACTATGTGTAGAGTACGCTCTGAGGAAACTTAGCTGTTCAGGGGAAGAGGAAGGTCACCTGTTACAAGACAACAAGATTAAGAGAGGGTTTGGTTTTTGTGGGTTGGTTTGCTATTTTAAGATGAAATAAGTTGTGCTGAGGAAAGGATCTGATAGAAAAGAGGGAGATGATAATTGTGGGAATGCTATTCCAGAGGAGGTGAAAATCCAGTCCCAGTAGAGAAATCAACTTTGGATGTCTTCTTCTAAGGTGGGTGAGAAGATAGAGCATGGTTGCAGATCTTATACTAGGAAGGAGTGGCAGTACTGAGCTGTCCTGAGTGCGGGTTTCTTGTCCTCTATGTTAGCCAGCTCTCTCCTTGAAGATGTTGATCTCTCCTTACTACCCAATTCTAGGCTAATGGCTGTGGAAGAGGAATTGAAGAAGGATCATGCTGAGATGCAAGCAGTTATCGATGCAAAGCAAAAAATAATTGATGCACAGGTAAGCAGATTCTTAATCTAGTGGAAGGCACTTGTTTATAATAACTGTTATCTCCTGACTTCCCACCCCTTGCAAATGCCAAGGCACATGATGGACAATAGGTCACTGGAAAGTTCTCAGCATTACCTTTTGAAGAGTAAAAGAGTTTCTTTGTGACCTCTATGACCTTTCCTTTCCTTTACTGGTGACAAGTCTGTTAACCTAGCAAAGTTTTAGCGTGCTTAGTGCAGTTGCTCGACAAATCTCAACCTAGTGCATGATGGGGTTTACTTCTTTCCTTCTGGAAAGGAGGGCATTCTCTAAGGGGGTACCTGTGAAAAGTACACTGCATGTGTCTGGCTTGTGACCTCCACTGACCATTGCTTGGCTATGATGTTCACAGTCTTGTCAGTCACGTCCACTGTGCCATCAGCCTCTGGCCCCAAACAGTAGTCTAGCTGCAGGGGAAAGACAGGGTGGTGAAAGGTACCCTTCCTTGTTATTCTTTTGGTTCTGGATTTGGCGTTGATGCCTGGGATTCGCTTGGCTGCCCTCCTCTGTTGGCGCTGTGCTTGGAGAGCCTCTTTTGGTTGATGAAATCGGAACCTGGGCCTCTGCTCACTGCAGCTTCTACCTGTGACAATAATGGCATGACGGACCACTGCCAAGAGCACCCCCTCCCAGGTTCACATCAGTGATCAGAGCAAAACCCAGGAGGCAGGAAATGTTTCTAATTCCTTTTTCATTTTATCAGTGCAAAACATGGTTGTATTTCTTAGAGTGAAACAAATAACAAACGGCAGTGCAGCTTGGATGTGGCTGGTCTGGCCACTGAATGCATCACCTCCCCGAAGACCACCCAGCCAGGTTCGCGTTTCTCACCCTTAAGTACCGTATCATTTCCCTAAGCTCTGAAATCAAAATGGGAGCAAGGACTTTATGTCCAACTTTCTTCTCTCCTTATCAGCCAGTAGTCAGTCTATGGTAGAGCCCCCAGTATTCTTAAACAGGCATTTTACCCCCAGTCTAGTTTCCTGACAGGGCTAATATGGGATGGGGTTTATTTTACAAAGGAATTGGGAGTAAGGCTGAAAGCACAGCCATGGGAAGAATGCGTCATGGGCCTCCTACTCCCTCACATACACGAGACCCGGAAGTCGAGTGTGAGTTGTCATGCTCTCTCGTCAGCACGGTTCCCAGAATATTTTGGACCCTTGAACTCTGCAGTTTCTGGATATTTAGACCTCCTAAGAGTCAGAAGAAAGTTCTTACTTGGTCCATTTTTTAAACTTTTCTAGGTGTCCCCAAGGTAGGTGAGGGAAGGGTAGCAGAGACAAGGCCTTCTCGACACACTGTAAAAATTCATCTGAGAGGCTTAAGAGAAACAGCCTGGATAAAGAAGGCAATTTAGTCAGGAAAACAAGTGTTGATAAGTGTTCACTTTGGGATCTTCAATATGACGGTGTAAAGCAGAGAGAGTTCTATTAATAACTACACCCGAATAGATTTTAGTTCTAATGAGATCATACAGACCGTTTTAATAATTTCAGCTTGTCTAAAACCATGTCAGTCTTAAGCAGAGGGAGCTTGGGGGTGTCGTAGTCGTGGCTCTGTGCATATAGTATTTCCACTTTCTCGGTTGCCTGTCAAGACAACCTCATCATTAGCTTCTGTAGATTTCTACCCCACCCCTGCCCCCCATTTTGACATCTAGGGTAAGATGACCAGGTATGAAGCATGAGTCATAGGCATAGAAGATGAAAGCAAGGGAGGGAATCAGGTTCATCAGGGCTCAAAAACTCTGGAAAGTAAGGACCTTCTCTCAGTTAACACGAGGGCGTCACCATTCAGGAATGGGAGAACTCTTATCCTCAAAGCATCAGTCAATGTCAGACTTGTGGTCTGGCTAAACTAGATAACAGTTTGGGTCCATATTTCAGGCAGTGGTTTTCAAATGGTTTGATTCTGTGGACTATTTTGGTGGAACCAGAGATACCTTCCATAGATTGCTTTCCAGCTGCTCCTGCTGACCATTCAAGAACAAGGGCTTCTCTCAACTAAATTTATTACTATATAATAAATTTTCTACTGGAGGCTCACTATGGATCCCTAAAGAACACTTGGAGAATCCATTAGACCACATTTTGAAAACCACTGCACCATGCACAGCACAGATGATAAACACTAAAACTAGTTTTTTAAAAAATTATAATCTCCTTAAAAGGAAGGTTTCCCAGTTCCAGCTGTTGTCTCACTGATACATTAAAATCTTATTCTAGCAAAAGACTATGAAAATCCTTTAGTGTCTTTTGTAACAAATGACTTTTCCTTTGAAAGGATAAATCTTACATCTTAAGTGTTTGATGGAGCAGAGCAGCCCTTCTGGCATTATTTAATAGAATGAGGACATGTTTGGGGGTGAAAGCTTCCCAGCGAGGGAACCCATACTTTTATGTCCCTGACATCTGCCTTGGTGCCACTGGCAGTTAAAAAATATTTCTGAAATGAATTGTTTTCCTTATACTAGCGATGGGCCCAACATTTCCCAAAACAGGACAGGTCAGGTACCCAGCGAACTGGTTTCCATCTTCTCTCTCAGCAGCCCTGTGCCCCTACAGACAAGGCTGGTCCCTGAACTCATCCTCTCCATCTCCTCGAGTCAGTTTATGCTCCAAAGGCCCCACCGGGGTCAGCCACTTTCCACTGGAACCGGGAGAGGATGAGTACTCCCCTGGTGACCCTGTCCTGGGCCTTGTAGCAGCACCATGGAGATCCTGGTGATGGTACTAAGGGACCATTTCTTAAACGTCAGACCAGGGGCTGTGCCACCTTTCACCCCCCAGGATCTCTCCATGTGACTCAGATGGAGGACTTCCTCCTAGGAGAAGCAAGCAGCTGCCTAGTTACTGTTGCAAGTGATATCTCCGCTGTGTTAAATTACAGGTCATAAATGGAGATGAGATTATGCAAACAGGCAAGTAACCCGTCCATTCTCTAGCTGAGCAGTTCCCAGCCCTGGCCCGGTACACTGGCCTCCTACACATTCCAGCTCCTGCACTCCCCACACTTGAAATCCTTCCTGTCAGGCAGGAACTAGATTGCTTTGCCATTCAATCCAGGCAGAATGGAGAAGTCAAGGCCATCTTTTGCCAACTGAACTTGACTTTCAAAAGTCCCTGTTTGATTTTTTTTTCTTTTATTTTTTGTTTTACTTTGAAAGGTTGGCAGTGGGGGGAGTTACAGAAGGGAGTTTCTCCACTTGGAAACTTTCAACTGTTTAGTAGAAGGGCTGCTTGACTTCAGCTGTTACTCTTGCAGGAAATAAATAAATACAATCATTCTTAGCCTTTTTTGACCCTTTAAGAATCAAATAATTTTTCATGAATGCCTAATTTCTTTGGATCAACTCTAAAGAATCCTGCACTCCTTAGAATTGAGGCATGATAATTTATCCTAATACTAAAATATCTTTTCTTTTTTAATCATTTTTAGATATTACCAGGTTTTCTGCTTAGAGATCATTTCTAACCATAGGGGGAAACATCATATCTGGCTCCCACCCCTTTTCTCCTGGTAACCACTGGCCAGCCCTTACTTACTGACTTTTAAAAGATCTACTTGTTATCCCAGTAAATTCCACTGGCTGTAATTTTTTTAATTATTATTTTTTTAAAAGCCTTGTAGTTCTTTCTTTCTTTGAGTTTTGCTTATCCTTAAAACAAGTTACCTTCCCAAAGTAAAAAGCATCTTAGGCTAGATTAGGGGCTAGTTAATAATGCTGATTTTTTTGTATCTTACCACCTGAGTTCTCCATCAGGGAAAGGAAAAAAAAAAATGTTAGTAATAACAAGTGTGAGCTAGTTTTTTTTCATACTTTTGAAACTGTGACCACCAGCCCTGCTGCCATACAGATCCCCGCCCCACCCCCAAAGCAGGAGATTAAAGGGAAGCCTTACTTGATGCTGTTGTTGCATATGCTTTTACCTAAATTTCCCCCCAGGGCAGTGGTCTTCACTCTGCATCCTTGGGCAGCTCGTTTCGGCCCAGCAGTGCTGCTCACAGCCCTGTGGAGCTATGCTGTAACAGCAAGGAATAGCATCTAACCCTCAGCCCTTGTATGTCCTCTCTGAACCTGACCATGACTATCCTTACCATGCTTTTCCCCAAGTAAAACACTCCCTGGGTAGGAAAGCTCTTTTTGGCTTTGGGGATTGTTCCTCACATGCTTTTTTTTCCTTTTTTTTGATATCATAGATGTAGGTAAAGACTGTCCTTCTCAGCGTTAACTTGTTTTCTAAAAAATGGCAACTTCATGTAGGAAAGGTTCTAGGATGATTTACCTAGCTGCTGAAGCTAAGATTAGGATTTCTCTCCTAGTCTTTGTGAGACTGATATTTTGATGGGATGATTTTTATTTTTGTTTAATTTAGATGAGCCTACTTTTCTCTAGATTGCCATTTTTTCCCTCTTTTTTCTCTTGGTTTTTTTTGTGTATTCAACAGCCTTTGGTTCCAAAATATTGGTTCTAAGCCTTTTTTTTTTTTTTTTCCCCCCAAGATTCAAAAGTAAAATGAAAGCAGTCTCCTTATTGGGTAGCTTTCCTGGAGTACCTCTGAGCTGGAATGAGTCTAGGAGCTTGTGTTCTCTGTTTGTTTTCATGTGTTATGTTTCTGGCATCCCCCTTTGGCCACATCTCCCTTCCCATATTCAAATAACTCCTTGGTCTGAGCTTTTGGCTGCTTCTCCCCCTCTTGCTGTTGCATCCTCACTTTGTTGGTGACTATAAACTGCCACCATGTATTGTTTCAGTTTTGAGCACCATGTGAATTCTTTCCAAATGTGACTGATGTGACCCCTTCAGGGTCTAAGAACCCATAGATCACATGCACTTCTCCTCTGTGAAATGAAACCTCTGGTGCTTCTTTCTTTGCCACCTAATCCCCATGTTTTAGTTTTGACCCAAAGTACTTAATACAGCAAGGCAGCTTGACACCTCTGTTTCATAGTCCGAGGTAACACATGGTGTCATTTTTACATGATGTCCTAGGGTCCCAAGGGATGATTAATAACAAATCTTGCTATGCTGAAAGGAAAAAAGAGAGAAAATAAACACAGACCCATTGGGCTCAGGGGAAGCTGGCCTGACTAGGGTGCAGAAAGAGGCAGAGACGTTCCATTTGTCTGGGAAGCATCATGTGTACTGCTGTTTGATAGAAAGCATTAGAACAGTCATTCAGTAGAATATTACGGTGTAGTTGCCTGCGTGGAGCCAGAATAAAGCCATGATTCGTGTGTTGTAGGAAAAACGGATCGTGTCGCTGGATTCGGCCAACACCAGACTGATGAGTGCGCTGACCCAAGTGAAGGAGCGGTACAGCATGCAGGTCCGCAATGGCATCTCCCCCACCAACCCCACCAAGCTTTCCATCACGGAGAATGGTGAATTCAAAAACAGCAGCTGCTGACGGGCTTTGTGAATAGACAGACTGTGGGAGGAGACAGAAGGAAATGCCCCCGCTCTCCTATCCCCAGCCCTCTCCCCAGCCACACCAGGTTTACAGAATGTTGCTACTTCAGAACAGCAGGGTGGCGAGCAACTCTCCAATGAAGAAAGGAACCTTGTCTTTCAGGGCATAAGGCTAAGACTTCCAAGGTCGACGCTCCCCCCCCCACCCCGCCCCCCCGCACCCCACGCCCCCCATCCCTGTGTACATAGGGAACTTAGTTCTGGGCCATGTACAGAAAATACCACTGTAATATACCCAAAGGAAGTTAATAATGTAGATTACCTTTTTAATTATTGCTATTTTTATTATTGTTGTCCTCTTGTTGAAAGCACTGCAGTTGTTAGAGGAGGCAAAGTAGGAGCTACATGTGAATGAGAGATGAGCCTGGCGGCTCAGCTGGTAGAGACCACGTGTCTGTCTGATAGAGCACACAGACCGCAGTAGGACATTGTCAGAATAAATTTTTCAGGGATTCCTCTGCCAGTTTAAAAACCCCACTCCGGTTCCCTTGTCCTTTAGGAAAACATGCAAATACCGAGATCCAAACACAACAGTTTATCCCATTGATCAACCAAGACTGGTTCTGGATGGACAGCTATCTGATTTGGGGATACACTGTTCCAGAGGACACAGATAAGAGCTGTTGTATCAAAGCTGGACTTCAGGAGTGATTTCTGTTGAACTCCTGTTGATGTTTATTTCCTTCTGTCTGTAGCAGACGGGAATTTTCCATTTTAGATAGGGGGCTTTTTTTTTTTACCCCAGTTGTAATAAAGGGTGTTCTTTTTCCTCTTTAGAGTTTACAAAACTATAAATATTTGTGTCTCTATAAACCATCTGCATCTTCACACCCACTTGCCCTTTCCTCCCCCATGGTGGGAGCAGTCAACACCAACAGGGTTTACTCTCCCCTGGAGAGGTTATTCAAATATGCTGTCCATAAGCCATCCGAAATAAACACCCTTTCTTCCATACAGAAAAGGGCTAACCATACCATACCATGGCAGGAAGCTCTGAATATTTCCTATCAAAAAATTTTTTTCTATTTGTAAGTTATAATTTTGGTTTGGGATAAAGATTTTACCCGGTGTACTAGCAGATCTCTGGGCAGGGTAATTTTATCTCAATTTTTAACTTTTAAATTGCTTCTTCCTCTAATCCCCTCAGTAAAATTTAGAAAAGAAATCCAAATCTGAAGCATTGCTCTCTTAAAAGTCATGATTACTCTTAATGAAAAATAAAATACTAAAAGTGGGAGGACAGCACATTCCAGCTGTTATTCCCATGCTCTTTGTAGATTTGGCAATAATAACCCAGTTTCACTAGCTGTCATCGTTGGCTTTATTGTAGGACAGATTTATTGTAGGACAGAAACAGTCATGGAAGCTAAGTTACTTCCTTTTTTCCAGAGGTGTGAAATGTCATCTTGAATGCAACCTTGATTATCAGAAGTATGGAATGTTACAAGTTAAACAGACATTATATTTACAAGTATATATACACATATACTCACACATATGTACATATAACTGCACAAATAGGAAAAGTTCCTGCCTTCTATGCTGTTGGATATAATGTTTAAAGGGGTTAGAATCTCTTTAAGCAAGATCTAAGCAATTGTTTATATTGAGAAAGCAAAAACATCTCTCAAGTAAGTTAATGATGTTTATTTGAAATTATAAACTTTAAGGAATTTTTTTTTAAGAAGGAAAAGGAGAAAGGAGGGGGGAAAAAAACCACCTGAGGAAGCCATAGACCTGGAGTGAGTGTCTCCACATAACAGAATACTTATAAGGAGACGAGAGAATATTTATTGTGTCCCCTTTTGGGTGAAGCCCCGACAGAGACGCCAAGCCTCCATTTCCACCGCACCCCCAGGCTTGCATTCTGACCTCTTAAGCACTGCCCTCAGGTGGGTCTTCGTGTTGGGCCTTGCATCTCGGCAACCTCACCATGGTCCCCAGCCCACAACCTTTTCAAACATTTCCCCTTCGTAACACTCCTGTCTCTGCCAGTCAGAGATCTAAATCAGGAGCTGCCCAGTGTGCTCATCTGATCTGCAGACTTCATGCCCACACGTATTGGCATTTGTGTATTTTCTTGACCCGTGATCATTATTTTACAAATTCTTCTCTCTTCCCTCCAAGCTGAGGGCACACTGTGGCCAAATGACTTATTTTAATAGGAAAGAAACATTACCAATTCTGAAGCAGTGCTTCGTGTTTGGGGAGAGGGTATGTAAACATAGGTCTGTTCTTGTTTGTGGCTATTTTCAGCTCTAGCCATTCTTTATAAAAGTCTTCAGAAAACCTGGTAAAAGAATGGTCAGTTTCAGTGGCCTTAAGTATGTAACATGGGTGATGTCTTACATTGAGGTTTGGAAGCTCTCAGGTGGTGATTACGGATGACAGAGGACTGATAAACTATATTGGAGGGTTGGGGGACACAAAATCAAAAATATGTTTTTGATGGATGCAGTACATCTTGTCGGCATTATGGGAGCTTATTAGAGGGCTGCCTGCTTTGGAAGATTAGATGCCCAAAATGTTTGGATAGCTTATGCAGCCCTCTATTATCAGGTTATCTTGAATGAAGAGAAAAGAGTAAACAAATAATAAAATTAGAGGTAAGCTAGGAGTTCAGTGTAGTTGCCAGATGTTAAAGTTTAGATTATCCTTTGAACCTATTCCTGTCCGAATATTTTTCTGAGTATTTCTTTAGAGAATGCTGCAGTCTATAGAACTTATTCTGAAAGATTTTTTTTTTAAGTATGGAAAAAGTCAGCAACAGCTGATAATTTTTATGGAGGTATTGCTTAATTGGCTTTTCTTCAGCCCAGATAAGTGCATACCTCTCTTGCTGGGAGGAGGTGTATGGTTGAAGAGAAGTGGGTGGATTATGATAGCATGTCTTGCACTCCTTCTAACACCCAACACATCACCACATGGTGGGGTGCAGCATAGACCAAGGCTGAATGGAATTTGGAATTCCGGTGAAGTGCTTGCAAAATGCTTGTCCAGATGACAACCAGATTTGGCCATTAACAAGGACAATGTTGGTAGGATTTAGGAAAAGAGCTTTATATTTCCCTTTTATTTTCACTGGAGCAATAAGCTTTCTGAGCCAAAGCAGCAAAAAGGAGTAACATTTCCTTCAAGTCATCACATTACCTGAGTCTCTGCAATACAAGCCATGAAGGAGGGGAGATTATAACTAGGTAACAATGACAAACACTTGAGCACTTACTATGATCCAGGCACTATCACCAAGATACTGTTGGGGTCCAGGGCAGTCTGTTGTAAGGGAAATGTGGTAAAATGAGGTAATCATGCTGCTGTAACGTTGCCTTTTCACTTGGCATTGAGTTGGTCAGAATTAGCTTTCTCTAGTCTGCTTCTACCTTTACCTTTCCCTGTAATGGTGTTGCACAGTGAAAGAAAAAGTAGGATTTCCTGTCTACGACTGCTGTATGCCCTTGAGAATTAACTTGACTTTAAAAGTAAAGCTTTTTAGATCTTAGTCTATTTATGGATCTATAGCTCTACCGACCCTCGTTTCTCACTCTGTCCTCAGAAGTACACTGGGTTGAGAGCAGTTCTTTTTTGGAAGCCCCAGAGCAAGACAGTTGCCATCAAGTGAGTTTGATTACAATTTGTTCTGCCTTCCATCTAGGTTTAGTTCCAGTTACGTCCAGTTTGGTCTTTCTGAGAAGGCTGGTTGTGGGACTGAACTTTGGGAAGGAACCCTCCTTGGGATTTACCTAAGGCCCATGTGACCCTGACTAGAGTTGACACCAGACTAGGCTTGTCACTGGGCCTGACTCAGCAGCTCTGGAGTCCACACCATACCTTCCCTGTGTTTTCACCTTTGGGAGGGTCACCTTCTACAGATTATGGAAAACCAAAAGGGCTTTCTTCTCCATTCCCCTTCCCTTTTTCAAGTCTGATAGTGAAGTCTCCTGCTCGCTTCAACAGTAAATAGTTGCCTTCCCACCCCTTACCTGAGGGCCAAGAATTTGGGATACTTTGTTTTTATCAATATGTCAATGGAAAGGACCTATTTTGCTAGTTTTTTTAAAAGCAAGATATGTTGGGGTGTTGAATTTTTAAATAGAATCTCTTTTTGTGTTTGAGTGATTGTTATTAGTTCTAGAAGCATTCTGTCATGACCCAGTTATGAATGCTCTTGAGTTTAGGAAGGACAAAAGTGATGAAATTTGCATGAGATAGAATAAATATCTTATGAGGAGTGAAAGAACCTGAGGAAGATACATGATCCAAAAGGGGACTAATGCACAGCAGCCTTCTCCATAGCCCAACGGTTCAAGGAAACAGGAGGATTTATATCCTTTGCCCAATCTCGAAATACATAGATACATAGAAAGGCCGTTTCTGTAGACAACATGTGGGTACCCACACAAAACACACAATTCCTAGGGCTTCCTTTTTCTGAATGTTAATCCATCTTATAGAGCAGTGATTCCCAAACTTCCTTGAGATTTTTTAGATTTTATGCTCTCCTTTGTTAGATTTTATGACAGTGGTTCTTTCCTCTTTAAAATGTACCATATGTGTTATATGTATATATAAGTTAAAATGACTTGAAATTTGGCTTGACATTGTCTCAAGAACCCTAGATATCATTATTGATACCTTGGGGAGTCACAGAAAGAAAGTTGAATATCACTGATGTGACAGTAGGATACAGAAAGAATAGCTTTGGTTCCTGATCAGTTAATCCTCAGGTGTTTGAGGAACCAACCCAGCAAGGCTTGGCGATGAGCCACCCAAGGAAAGCCAGGTGGTCGTTTGTGTCCAGATTTCAGCATGCATTTTAATTTCCTATTCAGTTCTTATTTTTCAGTGCCCTTGTTTTTCCCTAGGAAATGTTTTAGTTTGGGATTTAAAACCAGATATATCTGTTGTAGAAAGATTTCCACAGAAGCTGTGTTTTAGGGGCCTCGATCATCTGTGTGGGGCTACAAATATTTAAGAATAACTGTCATATTTATGTCACTTCTAAACTCCCAAGGGAAAATTTTCAATTCCCAGTTCACCAAAAGGTGAAATACTAATTGACCACTATCCTGCAGAAAATTTGAAATAAATAGTACAGGTTAAATTTTGACTGGTGCTTAGACATTTCCTAGTTAACACTAAAATTAACTCAAAGCAGACAGCAGCCCATTAACCTGAATCACACCTGTGAGGAACTTCTAAATTTGATTTTGTTTTTCATCTCCAGGGCCTTAATAAGAGTGTGTTAATGCACATGACTATTTTACAATGATAGCTCTAAATAATTTATTTTTTATTTCAAGAAAGAGAAATACACATTAGAAAAAAAAAACCCAAGATTTTATTTTATTTTTAAAGCCATATTTTTGTGCTAGTGGCACTTAGATTGTTCCATATGTGAGATCCATATCTGCATTTCATTACCTGGGTTTGTTCTAAAAGAAGATTTATTTTTGTTCTGTGAATAATTTTTGACGGTTCTTGTACATGTACAGATATAGATACGTTTGAGGTCTTTTATTGATATTCCTACAAAGAATACAAATAAACTTTAACTTTAAACATTTCAGACTAAAGTTGCTACTGTATTTGACATATTACTGTTTGACTTCTAGCATGTTATCTGGGTGATTAGGACACTTGGAGAAAAACCAGAAATAAAATGTACGCAGGAACATTATTCTGAAGGTATATTTTAACATTAAGAACAATGCGTCTTAGAATTTCCCAATTTACAGGTAAAAAGTATTTAGCTGTAGGACAAAGAGCTAGCATTAACACATATCGTATTGTAATAACACCCTCAGAGAGCTCCTCATTCTGGAGAGTTGGAAATCTCTTTACTAGCTTGTGACTGGTGAAGAAAATGTCCTCCACTTTATTGAAAGTATGGCCCCACTCAGCTCTCCAGACCAGTACTATCCTCTCTTAATTCCCCAACAGATTAATGTGGTTTGTTTCAGGATTTTTGTTGTCTAGTTGGGGTTTTTTGTTCTTGTTTGCTTGTAATTCTCGAGGTTATTTCCAAATACCCCCATCTTCTGCTTACCTTCATTCTTTAAAACCCCAGGATGCAGGTCTCATAAGTAGTTTTCTTACAAGGCTAAGTATAGGTCTGAAATACCACCAGTTAGCCTCTTCACATATCTAGTGACTTCTACTCCTGTTTTACTATGAATTAAAAAACTAAAATTCACTCAAAATCCAGAGAAAATTGTGTGAGGAGACTCCAGGTCACAGTAGACGTGTGCTATTTTTTGTTTACTTCACAGCCAACCCATTTCAATCTGAATTGCTCATGACCTAATGTAAGCTTTAAGACTTCTTGGATCTGAAACATCAAAAAGAGAGAAACTGTTGTTGATGCTATCTTGTGACCTCCTAGTCATCTGAGCCCTTAACTGTCCACCCATCTACCCTTTATGTCCAGCCATACCCTGTATTTTTCTTAGCCTCCCTGCAGCTACCTGCTTTTTGTCGTTAGCACCTTCACCAATAGGAAAGCACAGAAATCAAGTTTGTTAGGTCACCACCATCACCCCCAGCACACAAAAAAAGTTTAATGACAAAGGAGACTAAAACGAATGACAATCAGGGATTCTCAGTCGTGACTGTTCATCAGAATCACTTGGGATCTTGAAAAAATAAGAGTAGAGATGCCCCTTTAGACCCACCATTGAACAATTAAATAGAATCTCTCTAAGGACTGGGCCAGGATTTTTTTTTTAACCTTCCCCACGGGATTCTAAGTTCAGATAGGGTTAACAGCCACTACTCCATATCTCTCTCTTGAGCAATGCGTGAGTGTCTGTTACAATGTTTTCTCTGCTCCCATCCATGGAACTGGGATAAGTTGGCTATAGGTGTTTTGTTTGCCTCCTATTTCAAATTTTATCAGTAAATGCTACTAAAGCTGATAATATACTCTACCTTGTCCCCACCAATTCCATCCTTTATATCTGTGAGGTAGAAATTCTCTCCATTAATATGAGATAGCTATATTCCAACAAAAGTGACCAGAAGCCGGAATTCCCCATCTTGACCCCAATTTTCCCATTATTGGTTTTAATTTAAAATAAAAGGTAGATGCTTTCTGGTTTGGTAACCCTCCCCTGCCAAAAAAAACAAAAAACAAAACGGTTCTTGACTTTTGTAGACTTAATACTCAGCACTGCAGTCTTATTTCTTGAACTTTTACTAAAAAATTTATCAGATGCCAAATTGCATCATTTGCACCTGTTCTTCAACAGCAAAATGCAGCAAAAGCTCTCCAGTTCCCTCCCCGCTACCTGGCAGGCATTTGTGCATGCATGCACATGGGCACGCACACACACACACACACACACACACAAAACTGTTCTTCCTAGAGACTTCAGTTTGTGAGATTTTAGAATGAATTGCCTGGGTGCTCTTTGGTCTATGAGTAAATTGCAGTAAGCTACCAGACTAATGCCAATCAGTTTCCTTGTCTGTAAAATTATGGTTTTGGCTATATGGCCTATGAGGAACTCTCTAGCTCTGACATCTTATGATTATTATCTGATATCACTAAAAAATGTGCCTTTAGGTCATATTCAAAAATCAGCTTGAGGCTTTTGTCACAATTATTTAGGAATAATTCTTCCTCTTCACAATCTCTCATCTCACAATACTTTAAAAAAACAAGAGGAAAAAAAAAGCCTGGAACAAATGTATATTCAGAATAATAATTTGATAATAACAATAGCTAAGATTTATTGAGCACTGCCTATGTGCCAGACAATTTGCTAAGCACTTTTTATGGAATATTTCATTTTGTCATAATACCAGCCATATGAGTTAGGTACTGTTGTTCCTAATTCATGAGGAAACTGAGGCTCAGAAAGATTAAGTTACTTGCTCAAGGTCACACAACTAATAAGCTCAAAGCCAAGACCCAAATTTAGGTCCTTCTGACTATACTGTATTGACTTTTTTTAAGAGCTCAGGAAAAATGGAGAGAGTAAGAAAAGATCTGAGCACATGAACCAACCTGTCACCATGAGCCAGGATGGTGACAACGGGAACAGATGAGCTAACTTTCCAAAGCTTTTTCTCTTCCTGTATTGGCTTCGACAGGATTGCTTTGCATTGTCAAGTCACCTGACTGATCAAAATTAGAGGACAGAGAAGTCTCACCTCACTCAAAAATTGGTCTTTCATGTTTTCTGGGTTCATCAGAACTGGGATGAGAAAATCTGCTTTCAGGATTCCAAAGAGTTGCCCTGAAAAAGAAAGTACTACCTGGCTCAGGGGAAATTATCTCGTAGCCATTTGAAAACTTCAAGTTCTTGGCAGTCAGGAGTGCCCCCTGGACACCGTAGATGCTACATGGTGATTTAGGATTTCAAAAAGAAAGAAGAAAGAGACTGCTGGACAGAAACATGCTCAGCCACAACCAGCTAGTAGCTGACAGGAAAGAGCCTCATGAGTGGAGTAACCACTGCTCTCCTCCCATATCCTGGCCACCCTCAGGCAATTATTTTCTTTTCTGTCTCCTCAGTATTTTCCTTCTTCCTTTTTTTTTCTTTTCTTTTTTTTTTTTTTTTGGCATGCCACGCAGCTTGCAGAATCTTAGGTCCCCAACCAGGGATCGATCCCTGGACTGCCAGGGAATTCTTGCTTCTTCCTTTTAATAAATCTGTTGAGTAAATATCCCACACCATGCTGGAAATATTCACCTCTCCCCTGGACCCACATGTGTAAAGGCCAGCTGTACCCCAGAAAACTCTCAAGTTCTCTGAGCCTATAAACAGGCTCAGCCTTCGGCCATGAACGCTGTAATCACAGGAACTACAGCCTCATAATAGGACTACTCTGTATCTGTACAGCATTTTATAGTTTATAAAGTACCTTTGCATAATTATCTCATTGGGTACTTGAAACAACCCTGTGATGTAGGCAGGGTCGTTTTTACTACGTCCCTTTTGCATATGAGAAAGAGGAGATTCTGAAGTAAGGAAACATGCCCCCCGAGCTTTCACAATCGCCAGGGAGCTAACCAACTCTAGGATCCTCATCCTTGTTCCCTTCCCATTTCAGGCTGTCTTTCACAAAAAGGTCTTGAGCGCCCTACGCTAAGAGGTGGCTGTCCAGATATAAATGCCTGGTCGTTAAGAGTGGGAACTTGGTAACCAGAAGCAGTTACCTGGTTTTGGTGTTGGAGTGTTTTCTTTAGCATCTGGGTGATTAGATGAGCTCAAATGTTGGGCCTGAGTGGCAGTAGCTGCATCTGTCATATCGGTGCCACTCCTTTCACTGGTCACAGCTACAAGAGGGGAAAATAAACGAGTTATTGCAAATACAGCCAGGAGCAAGGTGGTCTGAGATTGGTGACCGCCCCTGAGCTAGAAGACAGGCACGGGCAGCCACCGTCCTGCAGAAACCAGCCGGGGTGGGACGCTCAGTCCCTGCCAATCCTTCACTCACCTCCGTAGGCTCATGTACCCAGTAGCTACATCATCATCTCTCATAAAGTGTCTATGATACCGGGATTTGTGGGGCTTAGCAATATTATAAGATACCTCCTCAGGACCGAGTGTTTATTTTCAGTAGTTCCTACCCCAAGAGGCCCAGTGCCCTTATGTAGTCTGCCAGCTACACAGGGCCCCCACCATGGCACCCAGGAACCCCCAACCTCTCCATCAAGGGGTAGCACCTCAAACTCAAAGTACGTATTCCAAAACCAAGCTCAGCCTCCCCCAGCAGCCTCCCCACCCCCTTTATGGTGCCCGTCTACTGAGGCTCTCCAGCTGCTCCCTTACTCCCTCTCACTTGCTGTCACGTTCAGTCACCAAAGTCCTGTCAGTGCCTTGCAGATGTCTTTTTTTTTTTCAAATATGGAATATTTGAACCATATTGTTCTTGTGGTATATTACTGTAAAATATTTAAGCAAAAGTATCCCCTCCCCTGACCCAGGGACAACCACTATTAATAGTTTGCTATAGAACATCCTTCACACACTTGAATTTTTAATTTGAATGCGTAAAGATCTACCTTATTCTCTTTAAAGGCTGCATAGTATTTCACTGAATGTACCATAACTTAATCAATCTGCTTTCAATGGACATTAGATTGCCTCCAGTTTTTCACTGTAATAAACAATGCTGCAACAAACAACCTGTGTGTGGAGGACACGTATATATGTGTATGTGCACCTTGTACTATTATTTCCTTAATAAATCTCCAAGGGTAGAATTTCTGTATGAAAGAGTATGCACATTTTGGAACTAACAGGCATTGCAATGGTAGCACCAGTTTACTGTGCTACCCAGTGTCTGACAGTGCTGATTTTCTCACATTCTTATCAGCATTATCACCCCAGATCTTTGCCAAACTGCTAAGTTAAAACAAAGAACTTTTTATTGCATCTTGCTTTTAATTTGCATTGCTATGATTCAGTGAACAAAGCTGAGCACTTTTTAAAATGTGTTTGTATTTATATTTCTTCAATTAATGTCACCTGCAAATGATGTAAAATCAGTTCCCCTCAAGTCCCTCCTTGCTCCACTGCTCCAGATCTGGCCTCGGTTCCACTCTCCCGGACTGTGCAAGTCTTTCCCCACACATACACTTCCTGTGTCTCCTCTCCAAAATGCCCTCTTCTTACTCCACCCAAAGCATTGTACTTTTCTTCAGTGAAATGAATAAGTTTGTAAAATCCAGAAGCACAGAAGGGGGGAAACACTCATATTCTTGTTGCCTGAATTTAACCATTGTTAACATTTTCACACGTTTCTTTCCAATCTTTTTTTCCCAAGTATAGGTTGATGTTTCCTTTCAACATTATTGTGACTGTGTTATATGTATAATGTTGAATCATCTGTTTTCCTTTAGCATCCTGATACAGGCATTGCCCCACGTCATTAAAACCACCTTGCTTCTATTGACTACAGAGCTGACCATTTTGCTCACTTGCTAAAAACCTCTGATGGCTGTGCTGACTGCAGGATCCAGTCCTTCAGAATTTGGCCTCAGTCTACCTCTTTCCCCTCATCACTTGCCGCTTCCTTCCCAAATATGTGACCGACACTCCAGTCACATCAGACTGCTTGTCTTTCCCAAACCACACATTTCCACATCTACCTATCTTTGCCCATGCTGTTCCCTCTGCCAGGAAGAACCTTCTAGCCTTTGCTGCCTGATGAAATCCTCCATTACCTTTTGTCCAATTACCACCACCTTTGCAGGCAGAATAAATGAGTCGTTTTCTTGCCAAGGCTCTTGGTTCACCCTTCTGCGGCAGCACTAATTAAACCGTCCTGGTTGTCTCTATTAGCCCGTATTAGAGTAAGCTCTTTTAAAAACAGGAAACGGGTCCTGCTCATCTTGGTATCCACTGCCTTGTTCAAAACAGGTACTCAGGAAATGATTGTTGAATTAAATCATCTACCAGTGTGCAAAACACTATTCTAGGCCTGGGAAAGATATAAAGAGGCATAAAACATAAAACAGCCCCTGCCCTGTGAGATTTCACAATCTTAATAATTCATAATTGTGATCATTCATAATCATTTATAATTAATAAAATGAGACTGAGGCCAACCTTGTCTATTGAATAAGGTAAGGACAGATGGGAGACTGAATCACTAAACATTTCACTACTGAATTGAGACTAGAATAGTAATAACTACCATTCATTGATGCCAGGCACTGAAAGATACCTCTTGACATCTGGTGTTTTTGTTCACTTTAAAAATGAGAAAAATGAAGTTCGGAGAGGTTAGGATGTTTGCCTAAGACCACACAGTAAGTAGAAGACCCAGCATTCCAACCCTTGACTGAAAGACTCCTCTAGCCAAAGATAGGTTTTTCTGCCCTAGATCGCCCCACCCTAAATTATTACCTAGGGGGAGGATGAGGGGGGTGAACTGGCTCTAGGATCCCCCATGGAGTGATCTGGAATGCACCCAGGGCCGGGAGATGTGGCCCAGCACATACCCTCACCCCCTCAACCTCCCTGACTTGTGGCCGGGGCATGGAAACTAGGGCTTGGTCTCCCCAAAGGAAGACCCAGACGCCAGGGCGGTGTCCCCAACCCCCAGCGACGCGAGTGGGCGGGCACCTGTCTCAGGCTCTGGCCGGCTGCCAGCGGTCTCCGGGCGTGCGGCCTGGCTCGGAGCTACCCCCTCCCGGCGCGCCGTTGTTCTCTGGGGCCCAGCCGAGCTCCCTGAGCCGAAAGGCTCCGAGGTGCTTTCTCCCGTCCCCAGAAGCTCGGCGCTGCGGGACCGGCTGGACGTGGCAGACCCGGGGGGCGCCGCTACCCACGGGTGAGCCGAGGCCCCGCGGGTGGAGCCGGGCGAGGGGCCCGCTGCGTCCTCCCGCGGCGTCCCGGGCCCGCCCTGGGTCACGGGGTCCTCCGGGGGCGCGGGGACAGGAGCAGGGCTCGAGGCGGAGGCCAGAGGGGTCTCGGTCACTTCCTGGGGGACAGAGGGGCTCCCCAGGAGCGCGGGGCTCGAGGCGGGGGTCGGCGCGGAGGCCGGGGGAACGGGGCTGAAGGACATGTTCTGGGCGGTGACCGGCGGGGTCGAGGGCCCACCGTCGGGGACCGGGCCGTACCCAGGGATCTCGAGGTGGGTCGGAGGGCTGGGCGCCGCCGTCCCTTGGGTCTGTGGCGCCGCAGGGCCGGTGGAGGCGGAAGCGCGAGGGGCGCGGGGGCGGGGGCCGAGCTCGGCGGGCTCCGGGCTGACTAGCTGCGCGAGCCGCGCCGCCGCAGCCGGACCCTGCGCGGGGCCGGCGCTGGTCCCTACGCCAGAGAGAAGGTTTCTGTGGGGCCCGCTGCGCCGAGCGGCCGGAGTGGGGGAGGTGGGGGGGTGGTGTTGTGGGGGGAGGTGGTGCGGGGCGGGGACCGCGGTGCGCGGGGCTCCAGGACCCTGCAGCGGCCGGGCGGTTCTTCCGCGCATGGCCCTGCACACCCATCGCAGACAGGGCTAAGCACGGAGGGCCTCCTGACCCCGCCAGGTGCGGCCTGGGCCAGGTGAGACCTCGATGGGAAGCAGAAGACAGGCTCTTCCTCCGCTTCTCAACCTCATCTGTTGCCTCCAGGGGGAGGGCCGCGTTCCTTAGCAGCTCACAGGGCCCCCACCCCTGCAGGACCGGGGCCTCCCCGCTCAGCGGTACGCACCCCCGACCCACTCCACTCCCTCTGCAAGTTAACTTCAAAATCACCTCCTCCAGGAAATCCTCGTTTAATTACAGGAGCGGGGACAATCCCCTTCTCTGTGTCCCCACCATGCCTGTGACTACACAGGCAACACTGCCTGTCAGGAACCCTCTTCCCAGCTGGCTGTCAGCTCCTTTGGAACAGGCCCTGCCTTTTCCTTGTGTCCCTGGAATTAATAAAGCTCTGTGCGACTATGAGCAAGCCCCCTAACTTCTCTGTGTCCTCAAAAAGGCAATAATACCGTTGTCAGATGTAGGAATCTGTAAAGATTCCAGGAGAACAGTGATTTTTACCCTCAATTATCCTAGTTTGCTTCAGACCTCATGGGAAGCAAAATGAGGCAATAGCTGTGAAGATGTTTCAGGAATTTAAAGATGCTGAAGCAACACTATCACTGTCATTCCCAGCCATGTCCCCACAACTCATCTCTCATCTTCTCTCCTCCCAGAAAAGCCCCAAATTGAAAGGGATTTGTCTGGCCCTCTATTGCGCTTCCCTCTCTGGATGCTGAACCTCAGAGGCCTCTCTGATGATCTTTCGTCAGAAGCACTGCTCAGCTGGGCAGTGAGGGGGTCTTCCCATCTCTCTCCCAGGCCAGGCCCTCATCGCCTCACCTGAGAGACTGCACAACCTCTCTTGGGTCCCCTGGCCTGGGAGCTGCAAGTCCAGTGGTCCAGTTCAAGGAAGGAGGTTGATGATGACCTAGTCCTCCTCCTCCAAACTGGCCCAGCAGAGTGGGGGGCCCAGGGAAATCCCTCTCCATAAGTGGCCCATGGTCGCCACCCCGTTGGTTCACCTCTTTCCTGGCCCCTCCCTGGCCCTTTGGGGAGGATCCCATGGGACCCACCCTGTGCTGCTACATCCAGGCCACCCTCTCCACTTCCCAGGCCCTGGAGACCCCAGAATCCAGCCAAGAACAGGCTCAAAGCACCCATAGAGAGCAGAAAACAGGGGAGGGTACTTGGCCTGGGTGTTGTCCCCATGGTCACTTCTGAGGAGGGTGTGTAGGAGAGCTGAGGGAGGGCTGCTGACTCCCGGTGTCCCGTGGTGGGGTCTGCAAGAAAACACCACCGGTGAGTGTGAGGGCAGGGCTGATGAGGGGGGACACAGCGCCCGCAGGTCTGCCACGCGCGACACGCCGGTGAGAGGTCCCACCAGACACTGATGACCAGCCTCCCGTCACAGGAGCCAAACTCAGGAGGGCACCTGTCACAGGACAGGTATGTTCACAATCTTTATTTCTCACAACAAGGGAGGAACCATTGTTCCCATTTTACAGGTAAGGATCATGATTCTCATCAAATCCAGAATACAAAAAGAAACAGCCAAGAATAGGCAAATCCACAGAGACAGAAAGTAGATTAGTGGTTGTCAGGGCTGAGGGTGTGAGAGAATGGGGGGGTCACTGCTAAAGGGTAAGGAGTTTCTTATTGGGGGTGATACAAATGTCTTAAAATTAGTAGTGTTGATTGGACCACCTGGGTATGTACTAAATCTCACTATACTGGCCACCTCAAAAGAGGGAATTTTAAAGGTACATGAATTATATCTCAATAAGGCTGATACAAACAAGAAGGAAAGAAAGAAGGAAGGGAGGAAAGAGAAGGGAGATGGAAATGACAAGGCAGGATGAAGTCTGTTGCTGAGGAGACGTTTCACACGCAAGATCCAGAATAACCAGGTGGGCCTCTGGTTCCCATGTGACTGTGGTGACAACAACAGTGTCAGTAGCTAGTATCTTTTGGGTGCTTACTCTGTGCCAGGGTCTCTACTAGGTCCCTTATATCTATTCTCATTCATTCTTCAAAGCCATCTTATGAGATGCATCATCAATACCATTTTGTTTTTTCCAGATGAGGGAAATGAGGCTCAGAGATGCCGCCCACCTTATTTCTAGCAAGTGATAGTCTGATTCCACAGCCCACACTTTTCACCTCTTTATTGCTCAATAAGTAATTGCTGTTGCTAATTGCTGATGCCCTGAGGCTAGATGGGGTGCGTTCCATTCTTTAAAGATGCCCCAGAATTAAATTAAAACCTGTTCCAGAACTCCGCTCCCCTCGGAATCTAGAAATACTTCCTTAGGTGTATCCTCACCGCCTCCGGCTGCCAAGAAAACCCATTTCCCATCCCAGCCTAGCCTTGGTGGGTCAAGGGGTAGCGGGGACGACTGTCACGCACCATCGAAGCAGATGAAGGGTTTCAGGGAAGAGCAGGCCACTGCAGAAATTCTGGGGGAGAAGCTCCAGTAGCTGCAGAGACCCGCACACAGTCCTGCCCCAAACTCAGGCACCTGCAGCCAGGTCTGGACGCTGGCACCCGCATCGCTGGACCATCTCAGAGACCCAGAGGCCGCACTGAAGTAGAGGCCAACCCAGGCCTCAGTCTTACTCGTGATGGATTTCAAGGCCTCCTTGTCTGTCTCCTCAGTCACTGTCTGCGGGTCAGCCAGGTCTGTGTGGTGTCTGCGGCAGTACCGCACAGCTGCCAGCCACTTCCTTTCTTGGTCAAATCGCTTGAAGTTCAGATTGCTGATCTGAACCTCAGCTGCGGGCAAAGAATGTAGAGACCACAGGCTTGAGGTCCGGGATCTCTGCCTGCTCAGCGCTCATCGCCCCCAGGACAGAGCCCTGGTTTGGGCCCTGCCCTTGTTCCCCATCCTCAGGTGTTAGGTTTGCTCAAACCCACAAGTTTATAGGCAAACTAAATACCAGACTGGGAGAATGAATGAGCTATCATAGCAGCAGCTGGGGGAAAGACCATTCATTAGGAAAGGCAGGGGTTAAGAACTCTCCTCTTGGCTGTATGGCCTTACAAGTCAAGTCTAAGCCTCAATTTCTCCATCTGTACAACAGGGATAGTAATAGTACCTAAATGTATTTCGTTTAAAGGATTAAATGAAACCACGTATACAAATGATTTACCACAGCGTGTGCAAATATTAAACACTCAATTAAATGGTAGGGTTAAACTTTGCGGGGAGGTGATGAGGGAGATGGGATGATCCTGGTCTGGATTCAGCCTCATTTGTGGTTTCCAGGGTCTGTGCCTGCCGCACGGGCTCTCAGGAGGCTCCCGGCTGAGGTAGGATAGAGGGAGTGTGTGATAGTCTCAGGCTTACACCATCAGGAGAGCCAGGGACAAGAGGTGAGCCTGGCGAGGGGCACACCGGCTGGTCAGTGGCCCTGACTTCTGGTGGAGCTCAGACCAAGACTCAGCCTCTCACAGCCTCTACCTCCAGCCCCCGCCTGCCCTGCCCCTGGCCAGGCCTGTCTCATCTGCAGCACACAAGCATCTGTGATTCTAAACAAGGGAAGTTTGGAAAGGAGGTGCTTTGGCACCACCTGAGGGATTGATGCCAGAGACCTGTTAAAGGAAACACCTCTGTTTGCAAAATTGGGAATCACATCCTCAGAGTCAAATAGGGCCTCCCAAACTCTCTGACACATGCCTGCTCACCGAAGCCCCGTCGAGATTTGCCTATTTCCCTCATGTTCCCTATCTAAACTGGTCTTTTAAAGCTACCCTTTTTTAAGCACCTAGTCCTCGCCAGCCCTGAGCTTTGCGTGTCGCACACGTCATCTTTTAAAATCCTCACTATAATCCTGAGACGCAGATGTTATTAACCTCGTTTACGGAGGAGAAAAGGGAGACTCGGGGAGGTGATGACTTGCCCAAACTCATGCCTTATTAAGTGGCAAGACGAAATTCAAGTGCAGGTCTGCCCTCCTCGGAAGCCTGTGCTATCTTCACTCCACAGCGCCATGTTCCACAACAAGCAGAAAACCGACTTTAAAAGCAGGCTGAGGAGTGAATTTCCTTTGAAATGTCTCTAACCAGACACCAAGAAACGCTTTGTAAAATATCAGGGCAGTAATATCCCCCTCAGCAGGTGGATGAGCCTGGACTGTGGAGAGGTGCTGCCCTTGCCCCCCACCCGCAAGCCGCTAAGGGTAGGGGCACCAGAAGACTGGGATGCAGCCTGGACTGGTTGGAGACCTTCCCCCAACCCCCCCCCCACCCGGGGCCAGCTGAATAACAAAAGCATTGAGCCTCTGCTTGGGTGTCAGCCTGGGGGCCGCAAAGCCAGGGGATCCCTGGGCCAGGCAGGGGTGGGGGAAGCCAGCTGGCCCAGGTGGACAAGTGCAAGGGAAGGCGGAGCCCTGGAGCCCTGGGTGTGCACCTGGCTTTGGAGAGGTGGTCAGGCTGAGAGCCGGTTCCAGGAGGGTGTGGGGCTCCAGGGCAGGATCTGTGAAACGGGCCACATGTTATGGGGCGGGAGTGCGGCTGCCCAGCGTGCTCTGCGGGCACCGGGAACCGCCAAGTTGAAGCCAGGAGAAACGTAGCTCCAGGGTAGAGAGGCTCCTTTGTTCCTATCTACGTGTATTCCATAAATAGATATATACATTGAGCACCCGTTGTGTGACAGACACTATGGTAGGCCCTGGAAAAATAACAGGTATAAGACAAGCAAGATCTTTGTTCTTGAGGAGAATATGAGAAGGAGCCAGCCTTGCAAAGAGGTAGGAAGGAATACCCCAGTCAGAGCTAAGGTGGGAAGGGGCCACATGTGTTTGAGGAGTGGAAAGCAGCCAGTGTGGCCAGGGAGAGAAATAGGAGATGAGGCCAAGGGTCTCAAGCAGGGCTGGGTTGGCTACAAAAAGGAAGTGATTCTAAGTGCTAAGGGAACCTACTGAATGTGTTTAAGCAAAGTGCTCTGATTTACATTTTTAAGAGTTCACTCTGTACAGAACAGACGGGAGGGGGCCGTGCAGACGCCACGGAGAGCTGTGCCGGTGTGTGGACCTGCAGAGCTGGAGAGAAGTGGGTGCAGTTAGGACGCGTCTGGGTGGAGTCCAAAGACTCCAGGGGGAGTGAGGGAGAGCCCCACACACACAGCCCTTCCTTCAAGCGGACTCCCACTCCCACCCCGGCACACTCACCACTCCTGGAAAAATCTCTTTTCTGGCTTGAGAATTGCAAGATCAAACCTAGGCTACCCTGGGCTACATTTCAAGGCCCCATGACGGGCATGGTGTGCAGAGAACTGGGGACACGTCGGGTTGGTCCCCCATACCCCTATTTGAGGAGTTGGGGTGTGCCTTGGCTGACTGAGAGAAAAGCAGACACTGGCACTGTTTATCAGGAACATGCTGTCTATAACCATCCCCCGTGTGATCTCAGCACCTGTAAGACAAGGGTCAGTGGCATGGGCTGCCTGGGCAGAGAGGAGCCAGCCAGGGGGCAAGGATGGCGGGCCGTTCCCCAACAGCCGGCACCACGTGCACTGAGTAAATGGTTTTTCTGCAGAGGGGCACCCACCTACCTCCCCAAAGCAGGGGTTCTCCCAGAGAGTGGCTGTGCCACATTCCCCCAGCCCTGCGAGACAAAGCCACCCTGCGCTTAATGAGGAGAGAGACCTTGGACTCTGCTCTGGTTTCTGCACAGACGCAAATGGATCCCCAACCTGACTTTCCCATTTTCCTCCCTTTCTTTTTCCTCTTTCCCCAGATCCTTAATTGGCAGAAGGAGGGGACATAGTGGAACATTTCAGATTTTACTTTTTGACTACCCTGATTTACACCCGTTTCTCTGATGGAGCCTTTGGAATGAGGGACAGAAGAGATAGAAACTAAGGCAGCAGAGAAGAATGTAGCAAAAAGCTGTTAAGCTGATAGTTACCCTCTGAAAGGCTTGAGCCAGACCCATGCTCGCTCACTCTCTCTCTCTCTCTCATTTACTGTTGAGAAGCAAAACCCTAGGACGAAGACCAGGCCCAGAATATGACTCTGAACACACCGTAGTAGCAGATGAAGGGCTTCTGAGCAGTGCACGAGGCGGCCCCCAGGCTGGGGAAAATGGCTATTGAATACAGAGTGGCACAGAGACCCTCCTCGAAGAACGGCGGCGAGCTCCACCCTGGCACGCTGAAGGTGGAGCCGCTGGACCATCTGAGGCCCCCGAGGCGCACGTCGAAGAAGAGGCCGATCCAGGCCGCGGGGCTGCTGGTAAGGGAAGAGAGGGTCTTGATGTTGCTCCAGTCGCCCCGTGCTCTGCAGCTCGGCCAGGTCTGTGTGGCGCTGCCGGCAGTACTCCAGGGCCTCAGGCCAGCTCAGCTCCTCTTCCACCCTCCAGAAGGTCTTGCTGTCACTGCTCAGCTGCAGGGCTGGGGCGGGAGAGATTGTCATCGTGTGGCTGCCCGTACCGTACCCTACTCCCAAATCCAGGGTGTTCGGCCACACCACAGGCAGCCTCCCCAGCCTCTCCTAACCCACTCCACCCCTCCCCTCCCGCCCTCCACTTGCACAGCACCACAGCTCTGCTTCCGGGCCTCTGCACAAGCTGCTCTCTTGGCCTGAAAGACTGGCCATCCTCACCTGCTCCCTCGATCCCCCATTCTCCCGTTTCTCATCTCCCCCTTCCCTCTGCCCCATCCTGGGCAGGCTCCCTTCCTATGAGCAACAATGTACCTTTGTTAATGCTTAGCAACAGTAGAAAGTGTTTACTGAGCACTCACCAGGTGCGATTAGCTCACTGAATCCTTTCCAACAGCTAACTCCCTAGGATAAACGTCACCATGACTGTTTTACAAATTAAAAAACCAAGTCACTGAGAGTTAAGTTACTTAGCCAAGGCCACCCAGTGGGAAGGGGTAGAACCAGGGCCCAGGGACCATGGGTGGGGCTCCCAGGGCAAGGCCCTTAGACAGAGCATGGTTTTGCCCTGATGTAGGTGTCACAGGCTCATAACTGGGGCTGCACATTAGAATCACCTGGGGAACTTTTCCAATACACCAATGCCCAGGATGCCCAACAGCAAGGATCTGAATCTCTTGCTGGGACTAGCATTAGAATTTGTTTAAAGTCCCTGGGGAAAAGGACCTTTTGGCTTGTCTGTCTCCACCACCAGCTCCAGGCAGCTTGGGAGCAAAGAACCAGCCTTATTCATCATTATATTCCCAGTGCCCAGCACATCAGAGGGGCTGGGTGTATTGAAAATGAATGAATGAGTGAATGAATGAGCACAAACTTCTCCCGGGGACCGACCCGAACCCCAAGAACTCAATGTTCACTTCCTTCCTTCCTGACTCCATCCCCTTGTGGAGGTGCCAGCAAATGAGGGCTGGTTAAGGACTGTTCTGCTCAGGGTCTTGGGGTGGGAGAGGGGGCGTCCTAGTCCTTAAGGAGCCAGCCTCAAGCCAGAGCCCTAGGAGAGCAAAATGAGACTGAAAAACCGGGCATACAGAGGGGCAAGGATGTGCACAATGGGGGAGGACACGGGAAAGGCCTGATGAGGTGCCTGCCAAAAAGAATGATGCTTCTCACACCCACCAGAGGCCAAGAAGATGCTGCCTGTCGTTGACAGAAGTTGGAGGATCCCTGGGCAGGAGAAAAGGAATAGAAAGAAATTACTTTCTTGTGACGTGTGATTCACTTTGATATTTGTTTATCCTATTCTGTTTATTTTTTTAAAAATCACTGGCTGTGGTCCACTAAATTGACTTTAGGATGTTATGGGTCCCAACCCACAGTTTGAAAAATCCTGCTGCCCCAGCTGATCTCCTGGCTTTAAACACCTTGAGATGACAATTCCCAGACACAGCCTCCACCCTGGAGCTCAGTGTACGTGTCCGACTGTCCGTTTCTCACATGCACATGGGTTCACCCTGCCATTCGGCCTGTCCTAGTCGTCCAAGCTCATCACATGGCACCCCTCACCCCAGCACCTCAAGCCCCACCCAGGAGTCACTGTTGGTGCCTCTGTGTCTCTGTCTTGGCAAATCCCATCGGTTCTACAGCAAGTGTACATCTTGGACCTTCTCGAACTTTCCACTTCTTTCCGTGCCCACTGCCACCCTGGCCCAAGTCACCATCCCCTCCCTGGGACTGACAGCACCAGCCCCAAAGGCTCTCTCTGCTTCCGTCCTCCACTATCACAGTCCCCTCCCCACTCTGCGTGCAGAAGGACCTTTCTGAGATGCTCCCCCTGTCACTGCCGCGGGTCACAGGGCGGGCTCCTTACCACCATCCCCAGGCCCTGGGTGTCCTGGCCCTGCTGTCATAGGCAAAGCCTCCTCAGGCTCCCGCACTTGCTCATGCATGCACCCTACTCATCCACAAGGCTCGACCCCATGCCTCGTGCCTCGGGACCTTTCTCTAGCTTTATTCTTTGAGGTTCCTTCGTTTAGCCCTTAGGCTCAGCCCAAATCTCCCCTCCTCAGAGAAAGCTTCCCGCCCACTTGACCTAAAGAATCCCCGACATGCCTCTCCCTGTGACTGTCCCTCGTCACCCTGATCATCTCCTTCATTGCTCTTGTCACATTCTGTGATGATCTTGTTTACTGTCTTCTTGCCGAACGTCTCTGACCCCCACTAGGATGGATGTGGGCTCTGTAAAGCGGGACACCATTCCTGACTGGCACCCATTAGCACTTAATGTGTTGGTTAGATGCGTCAGTGAAGAAATGAATGAGTGAAATTCTACATAAAACAGCCAGTTCCAGGTTCTGACCCCTGGTGGTGGGGTGCGGGCAGGCGGGGGGCAGGGAAGGGGTGAGAGGAGGCAGGGCAGGGGCGGGGAGCCAGGCTGACATGCAGAAACAGTCACTGCTTCCCACTTTGTCTCCCCTTCAACCCCAAAGTCTGGGCATCTCGGGGAGAGGCACCCTTCCCGCAGGTCTGTGCCCTGGACGTGCGTGGAGCCTGGTGCCCTCCTGCCCAGGCGGTGGCCTTACCTGCTGTGCAGAGGGACAGTCGCAGCCCTGAGGCCGGCATGGCTGCTACACAGGACAAGACAGCCGGTGGAAAGGCTCCCCTCCTCTAGAAGAGGCTGCGCCTGGCAATTAGTGAGCAGACGGGGGAGGGGAGGGCCCAGCCGGGCCGGTTACCGTGGGAGGGCAGGGAGGAGGGCGGCAGACCGACGGCAGGAGAGCTGAGACTCCTGGGCCCTCAAGGCCCAGAGGGACAAGGGGCCGAGGGGACGGAGAGAAGAGGGAGGACCGAGGAGGGACAGGAGCTGGCAGGTGTGGGTCAGGCTTGCTGCGCTCTCCTCCCTGCCCACCCTCTCAGCAACCACAGTGCCGGGGAGAGGGCAGCACGATCCCCATTTTACAGGTGAGAAAGCTGTGCCTCCAGGAAGGAAACGACTTGCTCAAAACTCCAGGGTAGGAAGTAGCAGGGCAACAATTCAAGCTCAGATCACTGCAAAGCATGAGGTGGGGAGGTGATGGGCCCCCAACTAGTCCTACTTCAGTGAGGCCAGAAGCCACCCACCCCAGGCTAGGCTCTGGCTCCCCAAGTAAGTACAGACCGGAGGGCAAGGCACTTTCTCTGGGGGACCAAGAACACCTCTCTCTCTCTGTCTCTCACTCTTCCTTCCTCCCTCCCAACATCCTGTTTATGCCCATAACTCTCTCCATTCCCCTAAGAGCTAAGCTGTTGGAAACCAAAGGCTAGAAGCCTCTTTTTTTCTGCCCTCCACCCCTTCACACCCTTCCTGAAGGGAAGGGCAAACAGCCCTTCTAATTGGAAGGGCAAAGGGAAAGAGGAAAAAATTCTTCATGCCTCAACAATAATGTCCTGCACAATATTCTCTTGTGCAGTGATGGCCTCAGATGACTTCTTCCCAGTGGCAGAACCCGTGTGTGCCAGGGCCTCTCAGGGCCACTCTCTGGGGATGGAAGAGAACCTGACAGTCCCATCCCGGAAAACACCACCCCTGCCAGGACCCTCTCCCCCAGCCATTCACCCAGGTGTCCTCGGTCTCTTGACGTAAGGGCCCTGCTAGGCTTCCCTCAGGGAGCAGAGAGAACTACTGGGGAAGTACAGTGAGCGTGGAACGAGGCACGGCATCCTCGCACCCTCACCTCCCCCAGGGCTGCTCCTGGCACTCTGGGTTGAAATTCCACGTGCATTTCTCTTTTCTCCCGCTAGTCCGCGAGCCCCTTGAGAGCTGGGACTGCGCCATAGTCACAAAGCACTCACCCCATAATAAGTACAGCAAAAGCTCTCAGTGAGGAGGAGGTGCGATGGTTTGTATGAGGAGGGTTTGCTATTATTCTTCTCTTTGGAGTCCCACTCCTACCTTAGACTCTGTCTGGGCCATGGAGATCTGGCGTACATGAATGAATGAGGAGCCTTACGCTGGACATGGAGGGCCGGTGATGAGGGGAGAGGGGACGGCCTTGCTCCCCAGGACACCAGTTTCGCCCAAGTTGTATGAGGAAACCCAGGCTGGGTAAAAGGAACAGAGAGAAGGAAGCAGCTGGCTTCCCAAGCAACCCAGGAACAAACACTTGGTTTGCATGAGCCACAGAAGCAAAGGGGTTCGTGGAAACTCCCTGTAGCATCTCTTCCCATCCCCCAGGTGAGGAATGCTTTTCCACCTGGACACAATACACCCTTAGGTACGTACAGGTCTACAACTTTAATGTTCCCACAATCTCCCAGACTAACTAGATCTGTATCCCCAGAGTGGAAGCTGCATTTCCCACACTTGCCATATTACTCGGACATGCTCTCAGCACGCCTGAGAGCAGACAGGTTTTCTTCCGCAAAGTGAGCTGCTAACTGTTCGGGCTCTTTGTTAGAGATGTGCATTGTGGCTGTAATGCCCAGACAAGCACAGCTCGAGAGGTTTTTCTCTAAGCCTTGATGCCTGTGAGATAATAGAAAAAATATATATTGGTCTCAGCCCCCAGTACCTGGCACAGAGCTCCTAAAACCCTTGTAGTTTCCTGAGTGACAGGAGTGTCTTTTTTTCTGATGAAGTGACTCAGGGTGGGCTCCTGGATTGGGGCCAGTCTCTAGAAAGACCAAGCCATGTTGAGAAGCTTGGAGTTTTCAGCACCAGCCTCCTGTCCTTCAGAGTTAACGATTGCTCAGGCCTATGTAATGAAGCCTCCGCAGGGACATCCCTGGCCGTCCAGTGGTTAAGACTCCACGCCTCCACTGCAGAGGGCATGGGTTCGATCCCTGGTCAGGGAACTAAGATCCCACATGCCACATGGTGCAGACACAAGAAGAAGAAGAAGAAGAAGAAGGAGAAGGAGAAGGAGAAGGAGAAGAAGAAGAAGAAGAAAAAGAAGAAGAAGAAAAAGAAGAAGAAGCCTCCACCAAAATTCCAAAAGCATGAGGTTCAGAGAGCTTCTGGGTTGGTGAACACGTGGAGACATGGGGAGAATGGTGCACTCAGAGAGGGCCTGGAAGCTCCCCGCCCTTTCTTCATACCTCGCCCTGTGTCTCTCTCCCACCTGGGTATTCCTGGTAATCTGGTGAGTAAAATGTTTCTCTGAGTTCTGTGAGCCACTCTAGCAAATTAATTGAAACTGAGGAGGGGGTCGTGGGAATCTCCAATCTATAGCTGCTTGGTCAGAAGCACAGGTAACAACCTGGACTTGGGGCTGGCATCTGAAGGCGGGGGCGGGTAGGGGGTGGAGAGTCTTGTAAGGCTGAGCCCTTAACCTGTGGGATCTGACACTAGCTCCAAGGAGTGTCAGAACTGAATTAAATTGTAGGACACCCAGCTGGTGTCACAGAGAATTGCTGCTTGTAGGTGAAAACCCCCATACGTCTGGTGTCAGAAGTGGTAGGTGTGGTATGACATGGTGTGAGAGCAAAGGAGAAACACAAGGGGAAAGGCTGAGGGGTGGTTTTCCTAAACACTTCCTTATCTGAGAAGTGAGGGTAATAATAACTATTTTACAATCGTATTATGAGGATTAAATGAAATAATCTTTGTAGTGGCTTTGATACACTGCACAAATTCCAATGTGCAAGAAACATTGCATCATCTATTTATTTGTCTCTAAATCAACTTAAAAATTTTAAGGTGTATGCACAATAAAATGCACCTATTTTAAGTATACAGTCTGATCGGTTTTGCAGAATGTACATACCAGTGGAACCACCACCACAGTCGAGTCACAGAACATTTCCGACACCCCAGAATGTTCCCTGCTGCTCTTTGCAGCCATCCCTCCCCCACCCCAGCTTCAGACAACCACTGATCTGCTTTCTGTCACTATAGATTTGTTTTCTAGCCTTTCATTTGAATGGAATTTCACTCAGTAAAACATCTGTAAGATTTACCCATTTTGTCATATGTATCAGTAGTTAACTCCTTTTTATTGTCGAAGGGTATTCCATTGTAGGAAAATACTACAACTTGTTTATTCATTCTCCTGCTGGCAGATGTGGTGTTGTTTTCCAGTTTGAGGCCATTATGAATGAAGCTGCTGTGAATATTCATGAACAAGTCTTTGTGTGGACATATGTTCTTATTTCTTTTGGGTAAATGCCTAGGGGTTGGATTGCTGGGTCATATGGTAAGTGTATGCTTATAAGAAACCGCTAACTCTCTTCCAGGGTGATTATATCATTTTCCACTCCCACCAGCAATGCATGATAATTTTCTCAGTGTGGACATGAACTGTTGAAGACAATTATGCCTCATGGGGCCGTTCCTGCTTGAGGGAAAAGTTCTGTTACAGCTAGCTTCTCTAGATCCCCACACAGCTGGGGAAGCAGTGGAGCTCCTGGGGCAGGTCACTGGAACCTTCCTCGGATGCTTCCTTGGATTCCTTGGGGAGAGCCACCCAGGGTCCTTTGCTCTTGGGCACCCTTTAGGGGGCAGCACACCGTACTGGGCAGCCAGCCCTGCTTCCTTAATCCTGAAGAAACATTTTTCCTGGAACCTCATGGGGAACATGAACCCTTGGATTCTAAACTACAGCTGCTCAAATTTTTCATTTATTTTCCCCCCTCTGTTTAAGTGCTGTTTTAATAACTGATCTTTTTTTTTTTTTAAGTATGCTTTATTCCTTTAAAAGTAAATGTGTTGGCCAGTAAGAACATGAAAAGATGTGTAATATCACTAATCATTAGGGAAATGCAAAACAAAACTACAATGAGATACCACCTCACACCCATTAGTATGGCTACTGTCAAAACAACAGAAAAGAACAAGTGTTGAGAATGTGGAGATAAGGGAACCCTTGTTAGGGGGAATGTCAGTGGTGCAGCCACTGTGGAAAACAGTATGGAGGTTCCTAAAAAAATTAAAAATAGAATTACCATATGATCCAGAAATTCCACTTATGGGTATATGCCCAAAAGAATTGAAAACAGGGACTCAAAGTGATATTTGTACACCCATGTTCATAACAGCATTATTCACAGTAGCTAAAACATGGAAGCATCCCAAGTGTCCATTGAGGATGAAAGGATAAACAAAATATGGTATAAACATACAATGGAATAGTGTTCAGCTTTAAAAAGAAGGAAATTCTGACACCTGCTGCAACATGGATGAAACTTGAGGACATTATGCTAAGGGAAATAAACCAGTTGCGAAAGGTTAAATATTGTATGATTTCACTTATATGAGGTACTTAGTCAAATTCATAGAAAGAGAAAGTAGAATGGTGGTTACCAGGGACTGGGGAAGGAGGGAATGAACAGTTGTTTACTGTGAAACTGAGCAGGACCCTGCAGGGCCCTCCCAGGGACAAAAGCCCCTCCATGTCCCCCATTTCTTGTTTGTAAAAAAAAAAAAGGCTTTAGGCTCCTAGGCCTTCCCTGAGTTCCAAGAGCAGACTCGTTCAGTGACTAATTAGGGAAGGGAGGGGAATGCAGAAACGAAGGAAAAGCAGTCAAGCAAGAAAAGTAATATTAGCTTAAATAATAGTTCAACCATAAAACAGAGTCACAGGACCCTAGTTCCTACCAAAGGGATATAGATAACAATCTGACATGTATCTTTGAGTTGTTCTGCATTAACTAAGACCCCCTCACCCCTGCCAGGTGGGGAATGGTGACTACATGCTGATTGCAAGCCATGGACCCCAGATTGGTTGGAACCAGCAGGTTGATGATTAGGATTCCTGAAACATCACCCTGTTATCTCCCACCAACCAATTAGAAGAAAGTCCATAAGCTGATCATACACCCTGCCACCCTCACCCCTAATGCGGCCTTTGAAAACCCTTCTTTAAAAGTCATCGGGGAGTTCGGGTCTTTTGAACAGGAGCTGCCTGTCCTCCTTGCTTGGTGCCCTGCAATAATGCTGTACTTTCCTTCACCACAATTTGGTGTCAGTTGATTGGCTTTGCTGCATGTGGGGTGAGCAGACCCCAGTTTGATTCAGTGACAAAGGGGTGCAGAGTTTTCATTTTGCAAGATGAAAAGAGTTATGGGGATGGATAGTGATGATGGCTGCGCAACATTATGAAGGTATTTAACACGACTGAACTACACGTTTAAAAATGGTTGTGGGGGGTTCCCTGGTGGCGCAGTGGTTAAGAATCTGCCTGCCAATGCAGGGGACACAGGTTCGAGCCCTGGTCCGGGAAGATCCCACATGCCGCGGAGCAACTAAGCCCGTGCGCCACAACTACTGAGCCTGTGCTCTAGAGCCCACGAGCCACAACTACTGAGCCCACGTGCCACAACTGCTGAGCCCGTGTGCCACAACTACTGAAGCCCATGCACCTAGAACCCATGCTCCGCAACAAGAGGAGCCACCACAATGAGAAGCCCGTGCACAGCAAATGAAGAGTAGCCCCCGCTCGCCACAACTAAAGAGCGTGCAGCAACGAAAACCCAACAAAGCCAAAAATAAATAAATTTATTTATTTATTTATTTATTTATTTATTTAAAAAAAAAATAGTTGTGGGGATTTCCCTGGCGGTCCAGTGGTTAAGACTCTGCTTCCAATGCAGGGGGTGCAGGTTCAATCCCTGGTTGGGGAAATAAGATCACACATGCTGTGCAGTGCATCCAAAAAATAAAATAAAATTAAATTTTTAAAAATGTTTGAAATGGTAAATTCTCTGTGTATTTTGCTACAACAAAATTTTGGGAAAAAGTAAATGTTTCCTGAGTTAATATTATTTACCTAATTTGACAATTTTTCTTTTCATTAACTTATGTGCATTGTCTCCAATTTGATAATTTAGCTCTGAAGTTACTGAATTCTTTTTGTTTCATATAACTGTATGTGTGTACATGTGAACTTCTTGGTTTGTTCTGTTTTACATAATTTTCTTCAGCAATTATTTCATCCTTTTAGTAGTTTCAATAACTTAATAGATTCATTATTAATTTCTTTTAATATTTTTTATTTATTTCATTTTTAATATACAGTGCAGGGGAGGGGTTCCAGGAGGAGGGAGTTAGCTGGGTGCACACCACATGTGCCTGGGTGTGTCTATGTCTCCTAAATAATCCCCACCCCCATCCTCACTCCAACACAGAGGGTGTTGGTCCAGAGCCCTGGGGAGGGGGGCGGGGCTACAAATGAAAAAGAGGAATCACTAGTACTTCTGCTAAGTGCTGCTTCCAGCCCTAAGAGATCCTGGCCTGGAGTAGGCGGAGGAAGGCATTGTCCCTGAGAATGAGAGGGCTTTGGAGCAGCTAAAGTTCACAGGAAGCATATGCCACACCCCTTACATACTTTACCTTATTTAATTCTAAGAGACAAAATTCAAAAACCCTATGAGGTAGGTACTTCATTATTATCCCATTTTCTGGATGAAGAAACAAGTTCAGAGAGGCTAAAACACGTGCCCAAGGTCAGGTAACTAGTAGGAGAGGACCTGGGACTTGAAGCCTGGTCTGTATGATGTTACAGCCCAGGCTCCCAACCAATAGTGCTGTGTTCCCCGAGGCTGCTAGTGAAGGCCTTATGTCAGAGCTACTGAATCAGAAGCGGGAAGGGATGGAGTCCCACATCTGCCTTGTGCACAATATCTTCTTATGGGCAGGCAGGTGTCCAGGCTACTTACCTCTTTTAACCCCAATTTTGCAAATGTCAGGTGGGAAATGCTAACGTGGGCTGCATTGGTCGGGGTGGTCCACGCCTCCTCCCCCCAAGTAAGGACGGTGGTGGGTCCTTGCCCCTCAGCTGAGGTGGCCTGGGGAGGAGGTTAAATGTGCTGGCTGTGTAGCCAGACTACCGGGCTTCATTTCACGGCTCCTCCACCCAGCTCTGCGACTTCAGAGAAATTATTTAGCCTTTGAGTTAAACGGCTTCCTCATCTGTAAAATGGGAAGAACAACAGTGCCTACCTCTTAGGGTCATTGTATGGATTAAATAAAATAAACACATTCAAAATGCTTGGTTAAGACACTAGCTATTTTATTCCCGTGGTTCCCCGTATCTCTGTAGGTGAACCCTTGACTCTAGTTCAACCTGTAAGGACAGAAGACCGGCAGGGTCACCAGGAATCACTGAAGCAGAGAATCCAGGCCCACAGGTCCAAAGCCCCCCTTCAGGGAAACCAAAAGTCTCTCCTTAGCAATGGGACGACCAATGTCTTCACACCTGCGCTACCCTGCCCTTCCGCAGGGAAAACATGCTGTAGCCCCACACGTCCATGCACCTGTGTGGCATTAACCAAACACTGTGACAGGCTAGGGAGGCAGGAGACTGGAGAGGCTGGGGGCGTGCTCCGAGCTGAGAACGAGCTCAGAAGGGGCCGAGACGGGGTGCAGCCATGGCCAAGGGCTGCGCAAGGGAATCTGAAAAATAGGGTGTTCCCTCCTGGCAGAGCAGGGCATCAGGAAGGTACGGACAAATACCCTCCCACTAGATGGGTGTCAGGAGACAAACACCACGAGTGAGCAGAGGAGGAGGGGTGACCCCTTGGCGGGGGCTGATTCATAAAGCTGAGCAGAGAGAGAGAGAGAGAGAGCGCCGTCTTCCTGGAAGATTTTGCCCTGAAACCACCAGCCACAGCAGTGGGGTGGGAGAAAGCTCTCCAACAAGGACAAAGGGAAGAAGGAGGGATCTGGTATCAGAAGAGCCAGGGGCGAGGGTCTGAGGCCAAGCCGGAGGTCAGTTACCATGAGATCAGGCCTCACGTGCCACGACTCAAGGAAGGAAACAAGCTGTGCTCCAGAAGATGAGGACATGGGTCAAGAAGGCAGCAGAGACAGGTAATATCATGGTTAATTTTACATGTCAACTTGACTAGGTCACAGGGTACAGCTGACCCTTGAACGACGTGGGTGTTAGGGGTGCCGACCCCCGGACAGTCAACACCTCACATATTACTTTACAGTCAGCCTTGGTATCCACGGTTCCGCATCTGGAGATTCAACCAACTGTGGATAGCGTAGGACTGCAGTATTTCTTCTGAAAAGAATCCTCATATAAGTGGACCTGTGCAATCCAAACCCGTGTACAAGGGTCAGCTGAATTTGGTTAAATATTATTCTGGGTATATTTATGAGGGTGTTTTGGATGAGACTAACATTTGAATTGGCAGACTGAGTAAAGCAGATTGTCCTCCTTAATGTGGGTGAGCCCCATCCAATCTGTTGAAGGCCTGGGTAGAATAAAAGGCTGAGTAAGAAATAATTCTTTCTCTGTTTTACAGCTGGGGCCTCAGTCTTCTGTACTCAGACAGGAACTTCCACCATGGGCTCTCCTGGGTCTACAGCTACAGGTGGGAGATTTCGGGGCTTTTTGGCCTCCATAATCATGTGAGCCAATTCCTTAAAATAAATCTCTTGATTGATTGATAGATAGATAGATAGATAGGCAGATATTCTATCGATTCTGTTTCTCTGGAGAACCCTGATACAAGTAACCAAGTGGAAGGCAGAATAGAAGCCCCGTTGAATGTCTGCGGGGCCTGGCAGGGAGCAGCAGGACAGAGGCCAGGTAAGTTTACTGAGTGGCATCAGCAAGAGGAATCTCGCTGACATCAGGTCGGTACTGTAAAGTTTCCTTTGTGTGGACTTTGGGGCTTCCATTTTTCCCATTCTCTGAGTACTGAGAGCTGAGGGAGAGCCACGTACAAAACCCAAGGGTTGTTACATTTATGGATATCCCATTATTTCCCGAGGCAGGAACCCACAGGACCTCTGAGAACGGGCATGTGTTACCTGCAGACAGTGCGACGTGATGCAGTATCAGCCTGACACACTCACAGCTCAGAGGACACCTTCTTGCTCTACGTTGTTAGAGGATGTGTAGATCTAAGTCCAGTTCCAGCTGCTGTGTAGAGTGACAAGGCCAGGTAAAGATGAACTTGGGCCAGATGGAGCAGACAGAGAAGGCTGATTTGGTATGTAATACACCTGCTGGGACAGGCTAGCAACTCTCTCTGCTGGAAGGAAGACCCATTTGATACACAGGAGACAGGTAAACACTCACCATCCAGGCCTCAGCATGGAGGGGATGGTCCCACTGATATGGGGGGAGCGTGTCATCTTCAGAGACCCAGGCAGGCACTGGCGATGGGAAAGTTTGGCATGTGGTAGGTAGCATTCCCCCTCATCCCCCCGCCTCCTGCGCTGGGTTTAGAGAAGAAATTCTCTAAAGTGAAGGGTACTGGGAAGCTCACAAGGCCAGGAATGGGATCCAGAGCAACATGGCAGAAAGGCAGCTCTGAGAACTGGGCCGTGCACCTCCTCTGGGCTCTCAGCACCCTGAGCCTACTTACCATATTGTAAGTGCGATTCTAATGATGCCCTGTCAGCCCATCAATGATGAGTTCCTAGGGCCAGGGCCATGCCAGGTGTCTCTGTGCTCCTCGTGCCTGGCAGAGTGCTTGGCACACAGTCAGGCTCAGTAAACGTGTGTTGAACCAGCAGGGGATTTGCTGTGGAGTCCCCTGCATAGTGACCCAGAGCTCCTTGCTAAGACCCAGCCTGGCCCTGAGCCTGGATAAGGGTGACCTGCCAGTGAGTGGTGGCGTGGAGAACGAGGCCGGCCCTGGGATTCACGACTCTCTGCGTGGGTTGTTATTGTCACAGGTTTTATTCTGTCACAAGAACGGGGTTGCTTTGTTTTGATCAAGAATTAGAAACAAATCAACGCTTATGTTTAGAAGGCTCGGCAAGTGACTGTGGTCTGCTTCCGTGTTCGATTCCACCCAAGTTGTCTTTCCCAGAGAGCGATTTTTCACACGAGCTTTGCCACCCAGAGGAGCGGTGTCATTTACGCCTCCTTCCTCAACTTCAAGTGGAGCCCAGGACCCAGAGGGTTCTTCTCAAAGTGTTAGTCTGTCACGTGGCCCAGGGACACCCCAGAGCCATGTGGACAGGAGCGGGGGGCTGCCAGTGGCCCCGAGGAACAAGGCTGGGGTGGAGCCGGGGTGGACTTGTGGATTCAGTCTCCTGGGCAGGGGAACAGGCCTGCTGGAGAAAGTGCTCCCTGCAGAACCAACATACAGGGCGACGAGCCGGCAAGCTCTTGTGAGGTAAAGGCCGTCATCCGAGGTGATGAATCTGTGCAAAAAAAAAAAAAAAAGTCTCTGCGCGATGTTTGGCTACAAAGAACCAACCAAGTGAAATCACTCATTGTAAAAAATGATGAGGGGCTTGATAGTAAGGCATCAGATCTGCTTTTATCATGGCCACTAATTAAAATGACCAACCCTGAGAATCCACGAGATGTCACCAAATAGAAGTCCCCGACATTTCCATAGGCCATGTGCTTGTGGGTCACCAGGCAGGAGTTACTGCTGCACGTGTGTGACTTTCCAAAGACCTACAATTAGCAGGAACATGGGGCCATCTCCATTCACCAGTCACATTCTTAGTTGCAAAAGGAATCCACATCAGCTGGTTTAATTGTTGGGAGGACTGGAGAAAGAGGCTGAACTCCCAGCTTCTAGGACAGCATTCAGCCCCTCATCAGAGAACTGGCTGATTCGGAGCCGGTGATTCGCTCTACCTGCACCAGCAAATGGGATGCCTCAGCAGAACTTCCCCACCGTGAGGCCGGGAGCTAAACGAAAACCAATGTCACATGCAGACTATCCAAGTGGATCTGGGTATATGGGGTGTTTTTTAGTTTTGTTAAACCTAAACTAAATCAGAACAGCCAAATATTTTGGCATGAAATGCAAGAGGTATGTGGAATCCATTGAATTCAAGATCCAGAAAGACAAGCAACCCATTTATATGCATTCTATACAATACTTTTTTGCCAACAAAGGAAAAAATCCACAGCCCTGTTTAGAGCTCAGACATGTAACAAGAACGAAGAAGCAAACCTCTAGAAACGGCCTAATTCTTAGTCTTTAAATGCACCAAGGTTTCCCCCACTGACAGCTCAGCCTCCTGCGAGAGCCTTCCAGGCTCATCCAATCTGTTTGCCTTTGCCAGGAGCTATTCTCACCCTGTCTCCACAGTGGCTCTCAGAATCTGTGTCTGGCTCCTCTGTCTGGAGACTGGTTTAAACAGCCTTCTCCAGCTCACTGACCTCTCCTGATCGGGCTCTACAAGCTTCCTTGCTTTTATCACCACACACAGCTCCAGGGCAAAGATGCTTTCCCCAGCCCAGGCCCTGGAACTCCTGCTGAGGGAAGAAGATTCACACAGTCTGGGCCATTCTTCACCTAGACTCAGCTCTGAGAGGCTAATGATCCCAGGGGCAGAATGGCCAAGAGAAGGAAGTTAATCAGATGTGAAAAAGGCACCAGCCAGGCTGACCCCACAGGAAGCCCCCTAGTGACCAGTATCCCCAGGTTCTGGAAAACTGCGGTCCAGTCTGGGTTGGTGTCCATGTCTGGCGGTGGGGGCCAGCTGTAGGCATCCCCAGGCAGGGGTCACGTTCAGGGGATTCATGGGACTAGACACAAAGGTTCCTCTAAGGAGGTTGTGGACTTTCAGCCAAGAGGACAGCGGCAGGGGCCATCTCCCAGTGAAGGGGCTGACAAAGGTCAGACCTCTCGGTCAGGCCCTAGTGCTTCTCGGAGGGCTCAGAACAGCAAGAGAAGCTCCAGACCAGACCCACATTCTGATGCCTGCAGGAGGGGAGCGAGGTGTGCAGGGCCTTCTGCAAAATGGGACTGGAATAGACTGGAACTGTTGTATCGCAAAGCCCTGGACCAACAGGATCATTATCCCAATCTCTGTCTCAACGTCCCACCCGCTGGCCATTCAGGTGACAGAGAGGTAGACCCCTAACCTGAACTCAGCCAGTTCACGTTTGTTAGGAGATTTCATCTCAGCTCGAGAACCTGGTGTAATCTTCCCTTCCAGACCTTGTTGGCTACCTCCCTTTTGCACCAAAACCAGAACCCCAAACCAAGCTTTCTTACAAGAGGACTTGTTAAAGTGAAATAGGAGAGATGAGATGCTTTAGGAAGGGGTGGCAGAGATTGGTTGCCCGCTCCTTAAACCTATTTCCTCTTATTCTTGGGAGACACGTGGCCACACATGCCAGCCTCCTTTCTGGTTAGGTGTGGCCTTGTTAGTTTGTAGCCGAAGAAATGTGAGTGGGAGGGATGCAGGCTGCCCCCAGGACTAACCCATGGAATCCTCCCATCTGTGAGCCTCCCTGGACACCACGCCCATCACAGTCCCCCAACAAGGGCAATCCAAAGAGGCTGTCGCACCAGTTTGATTGCTTCAGTGATAAATGGGAATCTGGAGGTGTCAGAGGTGGAGAGGAGGCTACAGACGGGGATAGCAAGTGTAGAGAGCCTTGGATCAGGGAAGCCAAGAGAGGCAGGAGTATAACTGCCATCCTCCTCTACTTGGGCTGCATCCAAAGACGGTAAATGGACACCAGCCAAGTAAGGAGGCCCCAGGAGCTATGTGTGGCAGGAGCAGGGGAGCCTCTGAGGGTTGGTGGCTCTTTATTTCACACAGCAGGCTGCACTGTACCAGTTGGCTGTGGGGACCGTAACAGGTTCCCCTGGGTCCTGGGAGGCCCTGGCAAATGCATCCCTGTCACAGAGAACACACAGGAGAAAAAAGCCTGCGATCCTCAAACAAAGCCTTTGCTCTGACTTTTCACTTATCATTAGCTGTATTGCGGTAGCTGGAGATTTACCATTAATGGTTCAGAATATTACGTTTTGTTCCTGAAATAGAGGCACTAGAAGTTCACATGATAGAAATTCCATAGAAACAATATAGTAGGACTTGATTCTAGCCAAGATCTGATACATTATTTATAGGAATGATCAGAAATTACATAGGAACCAATGTGTCAATGAGAAAAGGTGTCTGAACCCTGCACAGTGTAGAAGTAAGGTGTCTATAAATCAGTTACGTGGGACAATGCGGTAACCAATCATATAAAAGTCCCGTGAGAGGTCCCCTGGGGCTAAGAACCAGCCAGCACTAGACACTGCAGTGTGTGGCAGGGTGTTCAGGAGCCAACCATCGAGGTCACGTGTGGCAAGCTCTGTCGTGCAAGGTTGACTGGAGACCACGGCCATCAGGACTCTGGGCACCTTTGTGAATCAAAGGGCTCTAGAACACTGGGTCCCCTGTAGTCAAATGGGCCCCTCAGCACAGATGACGTTCTCTTCACCTTCTCTGGGCCTAGATGTGAGTCTTGGCTGAGCCTGGGCTTCATTGTAGGCTGGACCCTGGAACTTTGTACCTCTGGAATCACAAGAGGCCAAACACAGAGGCCTAAGGCCATTTTTAATCCTCCTTCCCCCGGCCTCCACCCCACACACAACATTGTCTTCATGAAACTGAAAGATCAGGACCCCTATAAAGAAAAGGAAATCCAAATGCCTTCAGCTTGGGGAAGAGAGACACATGACTGCTTCTTTCTCTCTGTTGGGAATCTCCCCTTTCACCAAACTCCATTGGAACATCAGAGGGCTCTACGGTCCTTGCCGTGGACCAGTGGATTTTGCCCTGAAGGGGGGTTAGGAAAAGCCTACCTGACATTCTCCAGGTAAGAATGGCTTATGGCCTGCATATAACAAAGTCATACTTCCACATCACAGGGCTGCTTCCACCTAGGGCCTCACGCAGTTGCAAAATCTTAGAGAAGAGAGTAACAGACTCATTTATTTAGGTTCATTAAACATATTCCCAGCCCTTCCAGAACATACTGATGACAACAATGATGTATTTGAGGGCATGAATAGCAAGTACTATACGAAGGCACAAGCCTGGAGCTGTGGCTCTGTAGTTCAATTTCTGTCCAAATGATGATGACGATGATGATGATGTGTGTATAATTTTCTACTTTACAAAGCAGTTTTCACAATGAGACCTTGATTCCTTTTACACCCAATTTCCTGATATATGGGCCAGTGGGCTCATGTGACATGCTTGGCCAAGAGGAGACTCATTTAACAACTGCTCAGCCAAGCAAAGGACACTTTGCTGCAGGCCCAGGAGGAGTTCAACCCCAAACAAAGACGAGAAGGTGCCCATTTTCACAGAGCTGGTAAATGTTGAGAAGGAGACCATCATTTTCACTGTAGTTTCCTGCTCAAGCCTATGGGATCTTTGGAAACCTGTGGAGAAAGGGCCCTCCTGCCATGTGGCCAGCGGATCTGGGAGGACCGAGCACAGTGGTCAAAGGACCTTAGCGTTCCAACCCCTCATTTACAAGGGGGAGAGGAGCTTGGGAAGCTCCCCACCACTTCCTTGCCTCCCCTCCCATCTCTTTTCCTCCCCCACTGAACAGTGACAGACGTTCTCCTTTGGTTGTGATGGGCTGAGACTGAAGGCTCTCACCAGGTTGGGAGCTGCAAAATAACCCCCTAGGAAATGCGTCAGAAATGCTGCAAGTGACTCCAAAGAAGCTCCAGTGCTCAGGGCCTCTGGGAAGAACAGGCATAGGCGCAGGAAATGGGAAGGTCAGGGTGATAAGTCATGTCCAGGGTGCGGACATGCACTTCACATGCAATTTGCATCATTTCCTGTACTGTCTGTTCTAGGAATTTCCAAGTTGGCCCTTTCTGTAGCAAGTAGTAGAGGGAAGAAGGCATGCCCAAGGATAAGAGGAAAGAGAATTATTCAGCATCCAGTTAGGCTTGCTAACCTGGATGCTGAATAATTTTAGGTCCCAGGGGAGGCCACGTTCCTTTGCCTCTTGAAACACAAATCACAGTTACCCGCAGGATGGCCTCAGTATTCTTCATCGCCCGTCATCTGGGCTTTTCCCTGACCGCACTGTCCACATACTGCTTCTTGCCCTAACGCTCTTCCGGGATAGTAGAAAAACCAGGAGAAAAGAATGGAGTTGGGTGTAGGAGGGGAGAGGGGACAGAGCCAGCTGTGCAGTCAGGCCTGGGCATCAGAGATCGCCCTGCCGAGACTGGCACCCCTCCCCCAGCACAGACAGCCCCGGATTAGCACAGTACGTGCACCTTGAACCGGAGAGACTTCAGGGCATCCCAACCCAAAATAGCTTCAGGCTCGAGGAAGGGTCAGGAGAGCAGGTGTGTGGGCTCCCAGGAGAAGCTCGTTGTTGAGGGCAGACACCTTCTCCTGGTCTTTGGGTGGGTCCCGCTGGGAAAGGAGCGCCAGCAATTTTTGCTTCTCCTGGGGCATGCCCTGTGCTCGGGCCATGCAGGCTGTGGTCCTTCAGGGTGGGCTTTCCAGGACAGCCCCTCTCCCCTTGCAGGAGGGAGACTTCATGGCTTTGGAACCGGCCTGAGGTCCTCTTCTCAGCGGCCGAGGCACCCCAGGCTCAAAGTTGCGGTGACACTCTGGCCGGCATGCGGGTCCTGGGCATTGTGACCTCAGCTGTTCCACACACAGAGAGGTGGGCGTCCTGCCCTCACCTCAGCCTGTAACCTGCAGTGGCCTTGTCCCGGGGCCCATTGTGGGGAGGTTGGGAAGTTGAAGAACACTCTGGCCTCCTCCATCATGTCGGCCAAGAGGGCAGAACTGAAGAAAACAAACCTGGTAAAGGAGAAACGTTGCTGGCCAATGTGGGGCCTCTTTGAACTCTCACTGGTTGGAGTTGGGGGGTACAGAGAGTCCCCAACGAACCCTCGGCTTTTCTTTCTCCCTCTGAGCATGACGTGGCCTCTCAGGCTGGAAGGAGGGTGGGGAATGGACCCCTGGCCTTGGGGTGGGAAGGACCCCCGCCAGGACAAGGAGCACTGAGATGCCCCACCCCAACCCCGGCCACTCCGGGAGCCATGAGCCCAGCCAGGCCCGCATTTTACCCGCGTGTTTAAGGCACACAAGAATCTCATCAGATAAAGGTAATTATCATCCACGATTTATAGATGAGGAAGTGAAGGCTCAGAGAGGCTAAATAACTTGCCTAAGTCAACACAGCTGGTAAGGAGGGCAGCTGAGACTAGAATTCAAGTCTGTCCGCCTACCTCCAAAGTCAATGCTCCTGAAAAAGTACTTAGACAGCTTCCTTGAGTTATCTGAAAGTGCTCCCGCCAGCCCTCACCCCCGCCAGCTCCCCAGGGAGAGGGCTGCCTGCTGAACCGGCAGGTGTCACTCATGAGAGGAGTAGAACATGAGAAAATGGGAGTTATCTTGGCTCAGGCGCTGGGGGTATGTGGGCCTGAGCTTAAGCGCAGTTGGACAGGCAGGGTTGGGTGGGTGGAGGGTCCTCCCCAATCCTGATGCCTGGCAGCCTGAATCCCAGCCTCTTGTCTCTGCAGAACAAGAACTACAAGGCAGTTTGCCTGGAATTGAAGCCAGAGCTGATCAGAGTAAGAAGCTTGTTTGAGGCCATACCAGCAGCCAGGCCTGAGACGCATGGGGAGGTGACTTGGAGTCAGGGGTCATTCACTGTTCCTCGTGGCCAAGACTTGTCCCAGATGCTGGCGGATACATTGAGAGAGAGACAAGCTCTCTGCTCTCACAGAACAAAGCAGATACCTAAATAAATAAGGAAAAATTCAGTAGTTTTACCTATGATGCAGGGAATTAAAAATAGGGAGATGTGACCGGGGGGCTGCTGTGGGTTGAGGGCATCAGGAAGTCCTTCCTCTGAGCTGAGAGCTGTAGGACAAGGCTGCGGCCCCTGGAGGGCTAAGGACGAGTGCTGTGGGCAGAAAAAGCAGAGCGCACAGAGGCCCTGATGTGGGAATGAGTATGGCTGTGGAGGGGACAGAAAGCTGAGGCCCAGTGGGCCAGGAAGGGAGTGGAATGAGATGAGCTCAGAGAGGGGAGAAGGATGGAGGAAACTCCTGCACAGGTGAGGCCAGGTTACCTCTGCGCTGGCCCAAAGGGAGGAGCAGAAACTCGGAGTCATCCCTCCTGCCTCACCCTCCCACGCCTGCAGTTTCCAATATTCTGCGTTTCTGTTTTCAACCAACAGACATATGACTACAAAGGAGCTAAACAAGAAGGGCCATTTACCAAACCAGGAGGGACAAAGGAGCTAAAGGTAGGTGTGTGGACCCAGGAGACAGGAAGTTGGATCAGCACAGTGAACAGGTGGGGCCGACAGAACAACTTCTGCAGCAGGTAAACTGCCAGCATCTGCAGTTCTGCTCCAGCCCCTGTGACTTCATTCCTTCTGGTTCTCTCTATTTTAAAATAATTTCAGACTTACAGAAAATTTTCCAAAAAATGGAACAATGAGTTATACCCTTCCCCCAGATTCCCAAATGTTGGCATTTTATCTTGGTTTTTTTTTTTTTCTCTCTTTCATATTCACACACCTATATATAACATATATATTTCCTGAACCATCTGTGAGCATGAGGTTCTCTCAAATTTCGGTATATATTTCCTCAAAACAAGAACACTCGTACACAGCCACAGTACAATTATCCAAACATCAAAAGCAGGAAATTAGTGTTCATACAGTTCTCACCTACAGCCCTTATTCTAATTTCACCAGTTATCCCACTAATGTCTTTCATAACAAAAGAGAAGATAACTTTTTTGGTCTGGGATCCAATCCAGAATCACACCTTGCATCTAGTTTCCATGTCTCTCAGTCTTTTTTCATCTGGAACAGTTCTTCGACCTTGTCTTTTGGGACACTGTCATTTTTGATTACAAATCATTTATTTTGTGGAATGACCCTGAATCTGGGTTGTCTGATGCTTCCTCACCATTAGACTTAGGCCATGCATTTTTCGGTGGTCACACCACAGGAGCGAAAGTATGACCTTTTCAAAGTGCATCACATCTGGAGGTACAGGATGTCTGTGTGTCCCACTATCCTATTTTCTTAATAGCATCCTTTCTTTCCTCCCTGCTGGCATCTATCTCTCTGCTCCTCTTTTGGCAAGGCCCCAGGATCTTTCCTTTCCTCCTTTTGACCGTTTCCCTTCCATCCAAGACATTTCTTTACTCCTTCTCTATTTTATTTCCTCAGAATGAACTCAGGAAGGTGAGGGAAGAGCTCAAGGAAAAAATGGAGGAGATAAAACAGGTAACAGGATGAGACTTTTCAGCTCACGGAGAAAAAGTGTAGCTTCAAGGAAAATGCAATGCCTAACTTTGAATAGTAAAGAAAATCAGAAATTGCATGGAAAAAGCAATCAAACCAACTGAGCCCAAATCCCCTAGAGTGTTTAAGTGTCAGCAGCTTAGGTTATCTGTTTCTTACTTGTTTGATGCTTAAACCCAAATTTTGAATGATAAGGGCTCTCTAAGATATCTCATTAATAAGGGTGGGGAGATACAACCTTAGTGACAGAGTGAGAGGGGCTGACCTGGAATTTGGGGGCAGTCAGGGACCAATTACATTGTCCTAATACTCTTCCCCTGAGCAAGCTGCAGAGAAAGAATCCTCTTCTTGTTTCTCTGATGGAATCACCTATAGCATATTTATGAACAAAGGAAATGCTCAAGCAAGAACGTGTAATTGAGCTGTGGTCTGAGCTCCACATGGCAGCCTTGCAATGACCAGATCCAAGCTGTGCCAAGGCTGCTGCTGGTGGTGATTTGATGATACACTCACCCTAGTCCCTTCACAGACTCTTGGGAAGAAAGTGGCTTTAGTAGGCCATTATTAGAACATTCCTTAATCTTCATCCAGCTCATTCCAGGGGAGCAGCTGCAGCCCTTAGCTTAAAATGCCTGAAGGACAACTCCACATTCAATAATGTGCTCTTTGCCTTTCTTCCTCACTAGATAAAAGATGTAATGGACAAGGATTTTGAAAAACTCCATGAATTTGTGGAGATTATGAAGGTAAGCATTTACTGAGTGCCCTCCATGGGCCAGTACCATACTAGGAATCATGCAAGGAGATGCCAATCCTGCCCTGCAAGTGCTTACAACTTGATAAGAGACCCAAACTCTATTGCAAAAAAGAACTAAATAACAAGTAAGTACCAAGCTAAATGATGACTGGTTGTCAACTAACCAGGGGTTTAGAGAAGTGAGTAATGAATGCAGGTTGGGGTAACCAGAAAAGTCCTTTCAGAGGAAGAGAACCTTAAGGTGAGTCTTAAGGCAGCATTGGAAATTTAATATGAATCTAACCAAGAGCCCAGTAAGATTATTTTTGAACTCAGTAATTACTAAAAGGATCATCTAGATTCTAGAATAGCAGTTTACAGACTTTGGTGGGTTTCAGAATCACCAGGAGCACAAATATAGGAAACAGAGCTCAGGTCCTGTGTGGATGGGGCTGGCACCCTGGGGTTTTGTTCATGGTCCCCAGGTAGAAGATTGAGAACAACAAATGCAGAAGCATAAATAGGCAAAAGCATTTATTTATAAATTTTTCAAGAGTTGTAAGGGGGCATTACTTCTACCAGATATTAAAATCATAATGAAGCCAACTTAATAATCAAATTAAGGTGGTACAGCCCAAGGATAACCAGACAAATGATGAAACCAACATAGATAATCCTGTAACAGCCTCTCTGCCAGGAATGCACTGAGAATCACTTCTGAGGATTTCTAAAATCCATTTACCCAGGCCCTGGCCCAGATAAACTGAATACAAACCTCCAAGGTTGGGCACAGTTGCTCAAAACTCTGTTAAGTGATTCAGATCCTTGCTCCTGATGAGAACCAGGTCCTTAGCACATTAGCAGTAGTTATTAACATTGGCTATGTGTTGGAATCACCTGTACTGTGGTTTTGAACAGCTCCTCTTTGCACCTGGCTGCACTCCACAGCAATTATATCAGAACCTCTTAATATGGGGTCTGCGGACTTCCCTGGTGGCACAGTGGTTAAGAATCTGCCTGCCAGTGCAGGGAACACGGGTTTGATCCCTGGTCCGGGATGATTCCACATGCTGCGGAGTAACTAAGCCCATGTGCCACAACTACTGAGCCTGCACTCTAGAGCCCTTGAGCCACAACTACTGAGCCCATGCACTGCAGCTACTGAAGCCCGTGCGCCTAGAGTCCATGCTCTGCAACAAGAGAAGCCACCACAATGAGAAGCTCGCACACCTCAATGAAGAGCAGCCCCTGCTCGCCGCCACTAGAGAAAGCCCACGCGCAGTAACAAAAACCCAACGCAGCTAAAAATAAATTAAAAAAAAAAAAGAATGGAGGCAAAAATCGAGAAGATGCAAGAAATGTTTAACAAAGACCTAGAAGAATTAAAGAGCAAACAAAGAGAGATGAACAATACAATAACTGAAATGAAAACTACACTAGAAGGAATCAATAGTAGAATAACTGAGGCAGAAGAACGGATAAGTGACCTGGAAGACAGAACAGTGGAATTCACTGCCACGGAACAGAATAAAGAAAAAAGAATGAAAAGAAATGAAGACAGCCTAAGAGACCTCTGGGACAATATTAAATGCAACAACATTTGCATTATAGGGGTCGCAGAAGGGGAAGAGAGAGAGAAAGGACCCGAGAAAACATTTGAAGAGATTATAGTCAAAAACTTCCCTAACATGGGAAAGGAAATAGCCACCCAAGTCCAGGAAGTGCAGAGAGTCCCATACAGGATAAACCCAAGGAGAAACATGCCAAGACATATAGTAATCAAATTGGCAAAATTAAAGACAAAGAAAAATTATTGAAAGCAGCAAGGGAAAAACGACAAATAACATACAAGGGAACTCCCATAAGGTTAACAGCTGATTTCTCAGCAGAAACTCTACAAGCAAGAAGGGAGTGGCATGATATATTTAAAGTGATGGAAAGGAAGAACCTACAAACAAGATTATTCTACCTGGCAAGGATCTCATTCAGATTTGATGGAAAAATCAAAAGCTTTACAGACAAGCAAAAGCTAAGAGAATACAGCACCACCAAACCAGCTCTACAACAAATGCTAAAGGAACTTCTCTAAGCGGGAAACACAAGAGAAGAAAAGGACCTACAAAAACAAACCCATAACAATTAAGAAAATGGTCATAGGAACATACATCTTGATAATTACCTTAAATGTGAATGGATTAAATGCCCCAAACAAAAGACACAGGCTCGCTGAATGGATACAAAAACAAGACCCATATATATGCTGTCTACAAGAGACCCACTTCAGACCTAGGGACACATACAGACTGAAAGTGAGGGGATGGAAAAAGATATTCCATGCAAATGGAAATCAAAAGAAAGCTGAAGTAGTGATACTCATATCAGATAAAATAGACTTTAAAATAAAGAATGTTATAAGAGACAAGGAAGGACACTACATACTGATCAAGGGATCAATCTGAGAAGAAGATATAACAGTTATAAATATATATGCACCCAACATAGGAGCACCTCAATACATAAGGCAACTGCTAACAGCTATAAAAGAGGAAATCAACAGTAACACAATAATAGTGGGGGACTTTAACACCTCACTTACACCAATGGACAGATTATCCAAACAGAAAATTAATAAGGAAACACAAGCTTTAAATGACACAATAGACCAGATAGATTTAATTGATATATATAGGACATTCCATCCAAAAACAGCAGATTACACTTTCTTCTCAAGTGTGCACGGAACATTCTCCAGGATAGAGCACATCTTAGGTCACAAATCAAGGCTCAGTAAATTTAAGAAAATTGAAATCATATCAAGCATCTTTTCTGACCACAACACTATGAGATTAGAAATCAATTACAGGGGAAAAAAACGTAAAAAACACAAACACATGGAGGCTAAACAACATGTTACTAAATAACAAAGAGATCACTGAAGAAATCAAAGAGGAACTCAAAAAATACCTAGACAAATGACAACAAAAACACAACAATCCAAAACGTATGAGATGCAGCAAAAGCAGTTCTAAGAGGGAAGTTTATAGCAATACAACCCTACCTCAAGAAACAAGAAAAATCTCAAATAAACAATCTAACCTTACACCTAAAGGAACTAGAGAAAGAAGAACAAACAAAGCCCGAAGTTAGTAGAAGGAAAGAAATCATAAAGATCAGAGCAGAAATAAATGAAATAGAAACAAAGGAAACAAGAGCAAAGATCAATAAAACTAAAAGCTGGTTCTTTGAGAAGATAAACAAAATTGATAAACCATTAGCTAGACTCATGAAGAAAAAGAAGGAGAGGACTCAAATCAATAAAATTAGAAATGAAAAAGGAGAAGTGACAACAGACACCACAGAAATACAAAGCATCCTAAGAGACTACTACAAGCAACTCTATGCCAATAAGATGGACAACCTGGAAGAAATGGACAGATTCTTAGAAAGGTATAACCTTCAAAGACTGAGCCAGGAAGAAACAGAAACTATGAACAGACCACTCACAAGTAATGAAATTGAAACTGGGATTAAAAATATTCCAACAAACAGAAGTTCAGGACCAGATGACTTCACAGGTGAATTCTATCAAACATTTAGAGACGGGCTAACACCCATCCTTCTCAAACTATTCCAAAAAATTGCAGAGGAAGGAACACTCCCAAACTCATTCTACGAGGCCACCATCACCCTGATACCAAAATGAGAGAAAGATACTACAAAAAGAGAAAATTACAGACCAATATCACTGATGAATATAGATACAAAAATCCTCAACAAAATACTAGCAAACAGAATTCAACAACACATTAGAAGGATCATACACCATGATCAAGTGAGATTTATCCCAGGGATGCAAGGATTCTTTAATATACGCAAATCAATCAATGTGATACACCATATTAACAAATTGAAGAATAAAAACCATATGATCATCTCAATAGATGCAGAAAATAGATGCACAAAATTCAACACCCATTTATGATAAAAACGCTCCAGAAGGTGGGCATAGAGGGAACATACCTCAACATAATAAAGGCCATGTATGACAAACCCACAGCAAACATCATTCTCAATGGTGAGAAAATGAAAGCATTTCCTCTAAGATCAGGAACAAGACAAGGATGTCCCCTCTCTCCACTATTATTTAACATAGTTTTGGAAGTCCTAGCTATGACAATCAGAGAAGAAAAAGAAATAAAAGGAATACAAATTGGAAAAGAAGAAGCAAAACTGTCACTGTTTGCAGATGACATGATACTATACATAGAGAATCCTAAAGATGCCACCAGAAAACTACTAGAGCTAATCAATGAATTTGGTAAAGTTGCAAGATACACAATTAATGCACAGAAATCTCTTGCATTCCTATATACTAATGATGAAAAATCTGAAAGAGAAATTAAGGAAACACTCCCATTTACCCTTGCAACAAAAAGAATAAAATACCTAGGAATAAACCTACCTAGGGAGAAAAAAGACCTGTATGCAGAAAACTATAAGACACTGATGAAAGAAATTAAATATGATACAAACAGATGGAGAGATATACCATGTTCTTGGATTGGAAGAATCAATATTGTGAAAATGACTATACTACCCAAAGCAATCTACAGATTCACTGCAATCGCTATCAAATTACCAACGGCATTTTTTACAGAACTAGAACAAAAAAATCTTAAAATTTGTATGGAGACACAAAAGACCCCGAGTAGCCAAAGCTGTCTTGAGGGAAAAAAACGGAGCTGGAGGAGTCAGACTCCCTGACTTCGGACTATACTACAAAGCTACAGTAATCAAGACAATATGGTACTGGCACAGAAACAGAAATATAGATCAATGGAACAGGATAGAAAGCCCAGAGATAAACCCACGCACCTATGGTCAACTAATCTATGACAAAGGAGGCAAGGATATACAATGGAGAAAAGACAGTCTCTTCAATAAGTGGTGCTGGGAAAACTGGACAGCTACATGTAAAAGAATGAAATTAGAACACTCCCTAACACCATACACAAAAATAAACTCAAAATGGATTAGAGACCTAAATATAAGACTGGACACTATAAAACTCTTAGAGGAAAACATAGGAAGAATACTCTTTGACATAAATATCAGCAACAACTTTTTTGACCCACCTCCTAGAGTAATGGAAATAAAAACAGAAATAAATAAATGGGACCTAATGAAACGTCAAAGCTTTTGCAAAGCAAAGGAAACTACAAACAAGATGAAAAGACAACCCTCAGAATGGAAGAAAATATTTGCAAACGAATCAACGGACAAAGGATGAATCTCCAAAATATATAAACAGCTCATGCAGCTCATTATTAAAAAAGCAAACAATGCAATCCTAAAATGGGCAGAAGACCTAAATAGACATTTCTCCAAAGGAGACAGATGAAAAGATGCGCAACATCACTAATTATTAGAGAAATGCAAATCAAAACTACAATGAGGTATCACCTCACACCAGTTAGAATGGGCATCATCAGAAAATCTACAAACAACAAATGCTAGAGAGGGTGTGGAGAAAAGGGAACCCTCTTGCACTGTTGGTGGGAATGTAAATTGATACAGCCACTATGGAGAACAGTACGGAGGTTCCTTAAAAAACTAAAAGTAGAATTACCATATGACCCAGCAATCCCACTACTGGGCATATACCCAGAGAAAACCATAATTCAAATAGACACATGCACCCCAATGTTCATTGCAGCACTATTTACAATAGCCAGGTCATGGAAGCAACCTAAATGCCCATCGACAGACAGATGGATAAAGAAGATGTAGTACATATATACAATGGAATATTACTCAGCCATAAAAAGGAACAAAACTGGGTCATTTGTAGAGATGTGGATGAATCTAGAGACTGTCATACAGAGTGAAGTCAGAAAGAGAAAAACAAATATCGTATATTAATGCATACATGTGGAACCTACAAAAATGCTACAGATGAACCGGTTTGCAGGGCAGAAATAGAGAGAAAGATGTAGAGAAGAAACGTATGGACACCAAGGGGGGAAAGTGGTGGGGCGTGGCCATGGTGGGGAGGGGTAGTGGTGGGATGAATTGGGAGATTGGGATTGACTTGTATACACTGATGTGCATAAAACTGATGACTAATAAGAACCTGCTGTATAGCACAGGGAACTCTTCTCAATACTCTGTAATGACCTACATGGGAAAATAATTTTAAAAGGAGTGGATATATGTATAGGTATAACTGATGCACTTTGCTGTACAGCAGAAACTAACACAACATTTTAAATCAACTATACTCCAATAAAAAAGAATATTGCCTGACTATATAAGGGAAAAGCTTAACTCAGTTAACAGTACAAACTGAAATAGTATATAAAGTGAATTTTAAAAATAAAAATAAGAAGTATGTATTTAACTGGATGGTCTAAATATAACTACAATGGAAGAAATCACAAAGGAAATATTGATAATATTTAACAATACAAAAATTTTAAAAATTGTAACAGAAAAGCACCATACACAGAGTTAAAAAGTAAGCAACAGTTTTGGGGAAATAATTTTCCACAAATATGATAGACATAGACAAAAGCTTTTTATGTGTAACATACAAAGCTCACACAAATCAATAAGAACCAACTAGGAAAATGGGCAAAGGGTATATGTGAACAATCCACAGAGGGGAATATTACTAAAAAGCAATAAATATATTAACAAGTTTTACCTCATGAGTAACCAAATAACTGCAAATGAAAACAATACTTAGATAATTGCCACATTCAAATAAGCCAAGTTGTAATTTATGGCAATTATAAAGCAAGATAGGAATGCTCTTGTACTGCTGATTGGAGTACAAGTTTGTACAAAACTAAAAAGGAATTAGACAATAGGTATCAAAAATATCAAAACTCCATGACTTATCAACTCCTTGACTTCTCAGAATTTAACCTATGAGAATAATCAGAAATGCCAGCATGGGTATATATAAAAAGATGTTCATCACAGGATTATTTATAATAGCAAAAAATTATAAACAGCCACAATTTTCAAAAGTAGAGAAATAGCCAAAAAAATTATGATACATCTATATAATGAAAATTCACCATAGGAGACAGAATTTAGAAAGAATACTTTTAATGAGAAGTGAAAAAGCAAGATGCAAGTGATATATACAGGCTGATCTCAACAGGTGAAAAAAAATTGGTAAGTAAATATATAGAAAAAAGACTGGAAAGAAATATACCACAAGGGTTAATTGCTATTATTGAAAGGTGATGAGATTAATTTTTTCTTTTATATTCCTCTGTATTGTCCACATTGTCTGCAAAGGGCATGTCTTATTTCTATATCAAAATGCAAACACAGTAAGTGTTTTGTTAGTGGGTATCACAAGGCACAAAGGAGGCTATTTCGGGCACGGGAACAGCTTGCACACAGCATGGAAGCAGGATGAACGCGAAGCTTCTCACAGTCAGTGGGGAGATCAGTCATAAAAGAGGAATCATTGGGGGAAACTGTGAGAAATAAAATGGAGTGGGTACAAAGGCGATGGATAATGAAGGCTTCTGAAAGACAGGCAGACAGGTTGGGACTTGGTTGTGTAAGCAGTAAGAGGCCCCTGGAGATTCTTAATCAAAGAACATGCTAGGAGCAGCACTTCAGAAAGCTGAGCTGGCAGCTGCTTGCAAGGTGGCCTGGGGGCGCCGGGGGAGCCGGTGGGGGCCGTCTGGAGCAAGAATATCAAACTGGAAGCCGCATCCCTGCTCAAGGTGAAGAAAGCTGGACCAAGTGTAGAAACAGAAGGAAAAGGGTAAATCTGAAAGATGCAGCGAAGGAAAAATAACATTCTTGGTGATTGATTCAGTATAAAGAATGAAGGCGAGGCAAGCATGCATGATGACACCAAAGTTTTAATCTGGACGATTAGAAAAAAGTGGTGACAGTGACAGGCTAGTTGGGAAGCAGCTAATTTAGAAGAGAAAGTGAAGAGGTCAGTTTGGAACATGATGAGTTTGAAGTGATGGTGAGACTTTTAAGAATATGGGACGTTTTGACTCTGATGTTTTGGACCCGGGGGAATATTGACTTCAAGGATATTTGACTTTATTTACAAATACAAATGTCTTATTCAAATTTATACAAACATTTTAAAATGCTTTTCAAGAAGATATTTTTTGGAAATCATTTCCATCCTGACAGTGTAATTCCTTGATCAATTTTCTACCCCAGATCAGTAAACTCTTCCCAGATCTTTCATTTTTTATTAAAATGGTTTTCCTTGAAGCAAATTATTTTTCACTTATATTTTGTGATATTCAATCCAACCCTGTTTTTGTCCTTCACAGATATTGTCAATAATACTGTCACCATCTTAGAAGTTCTTTGTGACCACTATTTCTATCCAATTTTTCCAGGTCAAATTTTATAGATCTAAAATTTGCCAAGAAGATTTTATTATTATTTCAGTTCTTAATAATAAATGTGAGGTGCCATTTGAGCTACTGTCTACTTTATTTTGTGTTGACCATTTCTGCCAGGAGTTGGGTAAAAGATGGAACAAACACAGATACACAGGATCTATGTACATGGCAGGGGTCAAAACACTGGAGTCAGAAACGTCTTTGTGGGGGGTCACGGGGTTTGTTTTCTTTTTTTTTAATAAATTTATTTATTTTATCTATTTATTTATGGCTGTGTTGGGTCCTCGCTGCTGTGCACGGGCTTTCTCTAGTTGCGGCGAGCGGGGGCCACTCCTTGTTGTGGTGCGCGGGCCTCTCACTGCGGTGGCTTTGCTTGTTGCGGAGGACGGGCTCCAGGCGTGCGGGCCTCAGTAGCCGTGGCTCGCGGCTCAGTAGTTGGGCAGCGAGCTCAGTAGTTGTGGCTCGTGGGCTCCAGAGCACAGGCTCAGTAGCTGTGGCACACGGGCTTAGTTGCTCCGCGGCATGTGGTATCCTCCTGGACCAGGGCTCGAACCCGTGTCCCCTGCAATGTCAGGTGGACTCTCAACCACTGCACCACCAGGGAAGCCCACGGGGTTTGTTTTCTTGGTTCCATGATTGTATAGGCATTGAACCAAGGCAGATAAGGGTTTTATTCAAGTGTGAGATCAGGTAAAATAGATCCTGGCCTCTGACTCACATGGAGACTTTGGACAAGCCCCTAATGACTCTGCCTGCGCTTCAGCTTCGTTATGGAATGGGGGAGGAGACAGGGAGAGGTGGCACATGTCAGATACATCCTAGTGAGCCACCTCACCCAGGGCTGGTAAGGATTCTTGAGGAAGTAAGATACTGCGGTGGTCTCTGAGTGGTTTGCAGAACGAGGCAGGAAAAGGGACTTCAAAAGTCCTTCATGATGATGATTTTAGCTTTGAATTCTCTCTTGAAGGAAATGCAAAAGGATATGGATGAGAAGTTGGATGTTTTAATAAATATACAGAAGAACAGCAAGCTGGGAGTGTAACCTGCACCCATCACTCTTCAACCCTAAAGAATCTCCTCCCTTCGCTTTGCTAAGTGTCCTCGGGGTTCAGTGGACTCCCAGACCCTTCAAGGAGCTTGGTTTCTCTTCCCCAGTGGCTTGTAGTCAAGGCCTTCCACGGCCAACCATGCTACTGGTTATCTCCTTTCATGTTGAAAATTATCTCCCCAATTCTGCCCCTCCCTGACTCCCCAGTCCTCTCAGGAGAGGACCAAAGGAGCAGCAAGAACTCAGGCTGATAGGAAAGATGGACACAGACCCACAGATCCGGCTCAAGAAAATGGATGGAGCTGATGGAGCGCCACTCGCCCTTCACAAAAAGATGATGGCACTACAACAACCAAAAAAGGATCCAATGGAGTCCCTTCACCAATGTGATACCTGCTGTGTAATGAAGCCCTCCCTGACCCTGCCCCGGTGTTACACCCCTGGGTTCCTGTTACCCCCGACCTCCCCTGGGCTCTCTCACTCCCTTACCTCTTGCTGTAAAGGACTGGTTCCACTCCTCTCCTGGCCCCAGGATGCCTCCCTAGTTTTGAGTCCGCTCTGGGGTCTTGCCCTATAGGCCTGGGGTGATTCTGAAACCATGACCAAGTAGGACTCAACCCTGGATGCACCTGCTCCCAAGTGCAACTGTACTGTTCTGTCCTTTCCTATAGCAAGACCTGATGAGGTGCCCAGCAGGCTGGCCATCTTGGACCAGGGAAAAATGATCTTTCTGGTGCCGTTTCTGTCCTCCACAGGAGAAATGTTTGTTGTGTGCCCCAAAGAACAACTACAATCAGGGGTAGGTAGATCCACGGAAGCCCCTTATCTCAATCGGGTGCCCCGTCCTCCCAAAGGCAGTGTGCTCAGGGGTGCATTCCCATCAAATCTCACCCATGGTTATGGTTATGCAGGCTCTGCCCCCCCTCACATCCACTCAGTCTTAGAGGATGTGGCACAGGAAGGAGGACTTGCTTAGCCCAGCCTGGAGGCTGCTGCCTA